>NW_026851263.1:600000-891585 GCF_030913485.1 Colletotrichum godetiae
TATTCTAAAAGGGGTATTTTTCTGCTCGCAGATCCCGGAGGCGATCTTGACATCTGCGAGCTAAACCACGTGGATGGTAGCATTGAACTATTCCAATCACAATTCACAAGTGCGCCATTTTGCTTGGCGATGTTATCAGATGAATCTTGTGAGCTGAAGTGACGGAATTCCGAGTCCCAAATATCAGGTCTCAATGGAAGCTGGCCCATAGCTGAGCTAGAAGCGTCGAGAAGCCCTTTGGTACGGCCACCACGGACGGCCTGCTGTTCAAGCTAGATAGATGTGCGAGGTCACGCGGCGAAGCTTGCTTTACATGCGTCCGAGGGGCTGATGATAGGGTGACAGTGAGTCGATGGCGAGACATACCTCAAGGTAGGGATGGGAGGGCGGGCGAGGCCGACATCAACAATCAAAACTTTACATGGGACCCCCACTCAATCTTTGACAAGAGTCACCGCCATGCCGCTGACTTACTTCTAAAGTTCCTAATCAGCTTGAAGCCACCCGCCGGCACGAACGCTCCGGAGCCCCTGACGCTGGCGATAAATCTTTACTATTATGCGGAATGTCACACATTGAAGGTTTTTAAGCCACTACACCGCCCTTGGGCCGGAAGAACGGCGTGTGAGCCCGATAAAGTGTCTTTGTGTCTTTGGATCCAGTCACCCAGCTCTAGAAATAGAAGAGTACGGCCTCGCTGGCGATGGACAAGCAACGGTTCTAAGAACGGGTGAGCCGCACCGGCCGGACATGACTCTAGCCCCCCGGCCCGCTCAAAGGGCGATAACCGAAGCTTGGCGATTTTGGGATTGCCTTTAGGAGCCCGAATTCTCCGAGCGGCGAAGCATACGTCACCTCCACAGTGTTGCCGCTCGCCTTATCGCCTGATTTGCACTCCAGGCTTGTGGACAACGATGCTGGCATTGAGCAAGGCAACTTCCTCATGGATGCATTTCACTTCTGTCACGGTGTCACCTTAGTTGAACATCTGTAAACATAGAAATGATAGGTCATGCCATGGCAGCACTTTGAACTTTTGCTTGGGTCAAAATGGTTCTTGTTCCCATTCTTCCCAAAGGTCGGCGAAAATGCTCGGTGCGGGAGCAGACCTCAGTCCTTCATCGGTGAATCTCGGTGAGTATCGGTAAGCATCCATACGCCCTGCTGGCCTCGGTGAGTTGTGGAAGATCGGTGTGTTCGGTGTGCTCGGTGTGAAGCTAATCGGGCGGGCTCCCAAGGTGCCTTAGGCGCCGGCGATTGCATCATCCCGGCCGAGGCGCTCAGCAATGCCGAGCCCGGTGCTTGCGACTTTTACGCCTTATTGTGCATCATCGCCGCATTTGACACCCAACCACGTCCCATGTTCCAGCTGTTTCCTCCAGCATCGTTCAGAAGTCATATTGGTTTCATGTCTGCTGCCTAAACTTCTTAATTGTGGTGAGTTGAGCGAGTTCACCTCCTCCGAAGCAACCCGCCCGCCCGCTCCCCGGGATCGGATCGTTTATCGATAGCTCCGCTCAGCTCCCTTCAACCCCGCCATCCGCTGACACACCTTGCCGCAGATTCCACGAGGAAGATGATCGAGTTGCGGCGCCGGGCACGATTACGATGATCATCCGAGCCGTCACCAAGGCTCCTTTGGCCTGCCCTCGAGGCATCTCGCACACCCAGTTCTACCGACCGGCATGGCTCCCTCAGAGCCCCCGGGCCCCCATCCGCATCTTCCAAACAAGCGCACCTTCGAGACGCGACCAAACGAAGCCGCCGGCGACGACGAACGCCGACAATGGCGTCGATAAGACTGCGACGCAGTCGCTCAAGGCAGGTTCTGCCAAGGCGAAGAAGAGTGCTGCCGTCGACCCTCTCGGAACACCCGAAAAGTCTACACAGGAGCAGCGCAAGGCCGACTGGGCCATTATGAAGGAGATGTCGCGATACCTGTGGCCCAAGGATAGCTTGAGCACAAAGTTTCGCGTCGGATTGGCTGTGTCCTTGTTGATTGGCGCCAAAGTCTTGAACGTGCAGGTTCCCTTTTACTTCAAGAGCATTGTGGATTCCATGAACATCGACTTGGGCGCAACCGGGGGTACGGCTGTCACAATAGCGGGTAGTATGATCTTGGCATATGGTGCGACGAGGATAGGCGCGACAATCTTCCAGGAGCTCCGCAACGCCGTCTTTGCCTCCGTTGCCCAGAAGGCTATCCGCCGAGTCGCTTGCAACGTCTTTGATCACCTGCTGCGGCTGGACCTCAGCTTCCATCTGTCCAAGCAGACCGGTGGACTGACAAGGGCGATCGACCGAGGTACCAAGGGTATCAGCTTCTTGCTGACGAGCATGGTTCTCCACATTCTCCCGACTGCAATGGAAATCTCAATGGTTTGCGGTATCTTGACGTACCAGTATGGTGCCAAGTTCGCCGCCATTACGGTGCTTACCATGGTTGGGTACACCGCCTTCACCATCTGGACAACAGCTTGGAGAACAAAGTTTAGGAGACAAGCAAACGCGGCTGATAACAAGGCATCCACCGTTGCTGTGGACTCCTTGATCAACTATGAGGCTGTCAAGTACTTCAACAACGAGAAATTCGAGGTCGCGAGATACGACCAGGCACTCCAGGCCTACGAGAAGAGCTCCATCAAGGTTGCGACTTCGCTAGCGTTCCTCAACAGTGGACAGAACATCATCTTCTCCTCGGCCCTCACAGCCATGATGTATCTGGCTGCCAGCGGTGTTGCCCAAGGCACGCTTACCGTTGGTGACCTGGTCATGGTTAACCAGCTTGTATTCCAGCTTTCTGTGCCTCTCAACTTTCTCGGCTCTGTGTACCGAGAGCTACGCCAGTCATTGCTCGACATGGAAACGCTCTTCAACCTGCAAAAGGTAAACGTCACAATCAAGGACCAACCGGATGCGAAGCCTCTGGTTCTATCCAAGGGTGGACAGATCAGATTCGAAGACGTCAACTTTGGCTATCACCCCGATCGGCCCATCCTACGCAACCTGTCTCTCACCATCCCCGCCGGCAAAAAGGTAGCCGTCGTTGGTCCCAGTGGATGCGGCAAGTCTACCCTTCTCCGACTTCTCTTCCGTTCCTATGACGCGCAGTCTGGCCGCATCTTTATCGACGATCAGGATATCCGCCAAGTCCAGGTGGACTCCCTCCGTCGGGCCATCGGTGTCGTCCCTCAGGACACCCCGCTTTTCAACGATACGATCGAGCACAACATCCGATATGGCGACATGTCCGCGCCCCCAGAGCGCGTCATCGCCGCGGCTCAGCGCGCACGCATCCACGAAATCATTGAACGGTTTCCCGATGGATACCAGACCAAGGTGGGAGAGCGCGGCTTGATGATTTCCGGCGGAGAGAAGCAGCGTCTGGCCGTCAGCAGACTTCTTCTTAAGGACCCGCCTCTGCTCTTCTTCGATGAAGCCACAAGCGCGTTGGATACCCATACCGAGCAGGCCCTCATGCTCAACATTAACAGCATTCTGCGTGAGAAGGCACGGACCAGTGTGTTCGTGGCCCACAGACTGCGCACCATCTTTGACGCGGACCTCATTATCGTGCTGAAGGAGGGTAATGTCGCTGAGATGGGCACCCATCGTGAGCTTATTGACAGGGGTGGACTCTATGCTGAGCTCTGGAGTGGTAGGTCGCTCGTTCTATTTGATTGTGGTAGCCGGACTGACGTCTTGTGTAGCCCAAGAGACCCTCTTCGATGCGGATGGCCAGGAACGCGAGCAGGCAGAGGAGGATACGAAGAAGCCACCTGCGGCACGCTAAAGATACCATGTCCATTGAGTTTTATTTATTCGAAAATCATAACTAGCATCCCGCTTAGCTTCAGCCTCAATACCACCCACCTCTCTCCAAGTCTGCATGGCTTCATGAGGCTTTGTTTGTGAATGCTATGGCCGGAAGAGGCTATCGTCCGTCTTCTTCCTAGAAACTCTGCCCTTTCTCTGCCGTTGTCGTGCGGACAGGTACGACATTCTATACCTCCACCCGGTCACACTGGCTCGTCCGTGATTTGGCAGCCAAGTTTCTTTTGGTTCCGCTGTACTCGTCCAAGTCGGCACCTCCTCGTTTAAGAAATCATGGGGAATTACACTTTTTTCGGCCGTTTCCAGGGTCCCGTTTGCCCATGCCGCGATCGCATCCCACTGGTAGCCGTACAAAAATGCTAAGCCTATGACACCGAACGTGACGGGGAGGGCCGATATCCAAAAGATTTTCTGGTCGTAGTTGGTATCTCTGATGTCGGTCGTGTTCATACCGAAGAAGCTCGTAACGAATGATCTGAAAACCACGATTAGTCGGGATTGCACAAGCGAACCCGAGGATACTCACAATGGTAGAAAGAACAACGTCACTATGGTGAACACTCGAATCGCCTTCCCATGACCCTCGTCGAGAATCTCAATTATCTGCTTCGTCTCGTCTCTCAACACCCTCACCTTCTTCCGAAGAAGTCCAAGCGCCCTGTCGCGTTCCGCCAAGCGACGTTGTTGTCTGCGCACACATTTGCTCTCAAGCTTGAACAACGACTTCCTTTCTTTGTAGTAGATCCAGTCGGTCGTGGGATACTTGAAAGTCACGGGAGAAAAGAGTCTCTGGTACGCTCTCAGCAGGCCTTGTTGAGAAGCGACCACCGTTTGTAAAGCCTCCAACTCCTCTTCAAGAGCATGGATTTCTACAAATGCCTGCCGTTTCGGCTTTCGGTTGGTGTTGAACCGGAGTTTGGCGGTGAGGCTTCGGTAGTGACTGATGAGGTCGACCGTTTCAGCGGTGCCTTGCTTGGAGATGTTGTTCTGCAGGTTGCTGATCAGCGCGACTGCCAGGAACTCAGGGCCTATCGGGGCGATGATGATCCTATCCATATCGCCCTTGCTGGTTCCGAGGAGTATGATATCCTCCTTCGCTCGGTCAAGATGATTTCGAACACGCTCTGAGATTGCTGCTCCATTTCTCTTAAGATCCATCAAGCGTCGCTCAGCATGACGGCCGTGTAACGAATCATGAGTAGCAGCGAGTCTGTTCATCCAGGAAATCTCTTTAGCTTTCAAGACGAACAAGCCTATTATCCGCTCAAAGGCCTCAACGATGCTGTTAGGAAGGTGAGGTCGGCTGTCATGGCAGTTGACCGAGTCTCCCAAGCTAGTCACGCTCATGACCAGCTTATGGAGCTCCTCTGTCTGGTCAACCATGTCTTGTAATCCCTCGTAGAACAACTCTAGACACGAAACCACTTCGTTTCTTGGAGCCTCCCTCGATCTTAGAGTTTTAGATTCTTCGGCTTTTTGGCGGCGTACCCAGACAAAACAGGGATCATCGAATACCCGGCCCTTTTTTGCATGGTGCAGACATGGAGAGGTCATGTGGACCTTGTGCCAATGGTCGAGTGCTTCTTCTGGCGACGGATACTTCAAAACCTTACTGCAGTCATCGCAGTCTGCGAGAGCTTTTGAGCCCGAAATCGAGGCTGACTCCCCTGGGGGAAAGGGCGTGTTTGGCCGTGTCACGACCCAGGACAGCTGGTCGGTTCCTTTGGCCTCGTCAATCGACCACTGAAGCCCCTGAATGATGTCAGTTCAGGAAACTACATGCATTTTAGCCCGAAGCTCCTACCCTCAATATTGCATCGACCGAACCCCAGAACCGTTTGCAAACCGGATGATGTTCTAGACGCCCCTCATTGGGTAGAAAAGCGCCCAGGAGACTCTGGGAAACGCTGAAGATTCTTGACAGCAGAAATACCTCATGGTTTTGACCGCAATCTTGGCGGAAGTGTGTACTGGTTCCAAGTTTCGGGTCGAACTCGTTATCTTCGTTCTCGGTGGATCCAAACAGCGTCGAAGCTTGGGCTACGAGGCTTCCGGTAGACTGCTCAAGTTTGATGCTGTCCTCCAGATCTGGTTGGTGTGGAATGGCGTCAGCTCCAGACTTGAGTTCTTTATCTACATCCGCCCCGGCATAGTGCTGCGCCATGCTCTCAGTCGTCTTTCCAGTTGTGCTGGGCGGAGACAGTTGCAACAAGGTAGCCAGTCGCTGGGTAAGCTCGCCCTTGGTGCATTCGAACGAAGCCTTGTACCATTTTCCAACCTTGTCCAACTCGATGGTCATATTCAGGTTGCCCAATAGCTGAGAAAGGGTCTTTTCAATCTCAGATTGCGGCCTCTTATCATCGTCCCAAGTCAGCCTCCAGGCAAGGAATGGCACAAAGTCCAGATCTGCCAAGTTTATTGACGGGACCCCTGCAGAGAAATAGCTCGTTCCAAATTCACGATCGGGAGTTTCTCTAGCCCACGAGCCATTAAATGAGCTTGCGTCACTTCGAGTTCTCCTGAACTGCTCCTGATCATCGAACCAATACGGAAGCGGCTCTGCCTCCAGTGGTGAGTCACGAGCATAGGTAAAGCTTGGAGTCATCGAACGGCTTCGGCTTCGTCTGCGGCGTGACCTATTAATGTCAGGTGTCAAGTGAGATTCCAAAGTCCCAGTTGACATAGATCGAGCCCTTCGTCTCTGTGGCAGAACAAATCTTCTTTCTTGAGCCATACTGCCAGCTGACTGACCAGGCTGCAATTGTGGGCTCTCAGTCTGTACAAAGACTCATCGTCAGCGCCTCATGGTCAAGAATGGAATGCACATATGGTTCCACGTACTTCTCCATTCTGTTGATATGAATCACTCATTTCCTTTCTTAGTTTGAAAAGTTTGGGTGCCTCAACGCCCCCAAGCGAGATGGAGGATTCGAAATTCGCCATGTTTCTCAGCCTGAAGCTTGTCTCTGACATGGATGTGGTCAAATCAACGGTACCGTCAAGGGAAGAGTTGTCGACACCCAAGTGCGAGTCAAACGACATAGTTGAAGTCTCAAACATATCGCTACCGATTTCTACTCCTTCTTCCGAAGGACTGAGAGAGTCGCCGCCATATTCCCACATGCCAGGATGCAGAACCATCTGCATATCGATGTCTGTTGTGTCAAAATTTGTGGTTCTGGATTCTGATCGAAAGGAACTAGAAAATGCCTCAGTCAAGTGTTTAAAAGGTGGAAGGCCTTACGCGTTTCTTACCTTCGGCGCGAGGCTCTGCGACTGCCTAGGCTGCTCCGACTTCCCGCCGTGAGAAGCTTCTCTGACAAGGCGTGAAACTCCTCATTGGGTCTCCGCTGTGCCTCGTGCTTCTCACGGATCCCGAAGACATAGTCTTCGATGGTCTCGCTCGCGAGTAAGTGTAACCAGATGTCCGCAGTGATCATACCCCAATAATCATTGACTAGCACGAACGAAGCTGCATTCACACAACCTTGACCCTTGAGTGCTAGTGCCACCGCATGCTTGAGGAAGTCCTGCGACGTGTTAGCAAAACTACTAGTGAAACGAAGCTGAGGTGTATCGAAACTCACCGCATACTTCCAATCCGCTTTAATGACAACATGATACCGGCACATATCCTTTTCGTCAATGAGTCTGACGGTGTATAGTCCCGCAGACGATCTTGTTGGGTCGACAGTGATCAGATTTTGTTGCATTTCCTGCGGCGAGAGTTCTGAGAAGGTGATGATCAAATCTACCACGGTCGAGAGGTATTAGTAAATGCCGTCTACGTGCGCAATTGGTAACTAAAACGGAAGGATACCATACCCGCACCAACTATCAATGACCAAAGCTGAGGAACTTTCAACTGAGGTTGCCTTTTCTCGTCAAGCTTGAATTTTCGGCCAGGAGAGTCATGCTTGGAGTGTGTTTCGTCGTCGTAACCGTAGAGAACTTCACGAAGACTCCTCATGTAGTGCTTCCCGTGAAATCTTTTGGCGGAGGGCCTGTCGGTAAGAATAATGTGAGGTGAAGAGATGAAGACTACCGGTTCGGTATCAGAGGTGTCCTCATCTTCATATATCCCAAGTGAGCTGTTATATCTCCCGATGTACTGAATCATTGAGCCCGGTTCGAGATAAGAGCCATTTTCTGAAGACCTCTCACATTTTGTCACGACTTCTCTCAGAACTGTAAGTGCTACTAGTCTTAGTGATTGAGATATGTTTGGACAGTCTGATATCAAAGTCTTCGTTTGTCAGTCAATGACCACATGCAAAATTGCCTATGATTCTTCAGAGCTTACCTCCATAGTCGCAATGTTCAAGGACCCGGCCTGTACGTGTCTAGAGCTTTTCTGATTAGATCTGGCATTCGCTCAATGACCTGGGTTATGCTCACAGCCATCTCAAGCGAACAAGGGATTCGCCCGTAGCCCCAAACTCATAGTCTTGGGGGCAGGCAAGCGTGACCTTTTGGTTGCCGGCGCGATCCATGTAGAACTCTGCTGCGTGTACTGTATTGAGCTGTGTCTTAGCTCCATTGATGAGATCTGATTCCTCCTGGTTCCAAGCTAAGAGTCTTCCGGTGGTAGAGTTCATGTCATTGTCCATAGATGATTTTGTGCTGTTCAGGTTAAGAACCCCAGAGTAGATCACTGGACCTTCAAGATCGTTCCAATCCCAATCCGTGTCTTCTATTGTCGATTCATTGTCTTCATGCTCATGGAATCCTTCACCTTTCTCAGTGCTCAGGTGCGGCGCCTCCGTATCAGGTGCGTTAACATTGATCCAGTCAAAACCTCCATCTTCATCTGGGTGGTCTGCCTCGCCACTATCGCCTACTTCCGAAGTCCCCTGGTCTGAGCTTCGGATCCTTTTGCTTAGCTCAAGAAGTTCCTCAATGTGATCCTGTCCGAGTGCCAGCTGAACAATGACTGTGTCCCCATCTTCTGCAAAGGAGTATCCAAGGTGTATCAATGCACGCTTGGAAACAATTCGTGAAGGAATCCGCGTCGTGCCCCGTTTAGGGCGAGAGTCGCGTTGAAAAGAGCTGACACTGGGCGTTGGTGACGGTTGAGGCGAGCTCGGTGGGTCTGACCAGTCCTCAAACCCATCCCCTTCGAAACGGATCTGCTTGGGCTTATTCTCCATGGTTTCGACGATGATGGAGAGTTCCTAAACATGGAGTCTTCTGGTGTTGAAGGCCATTCGTTGGTGGGCTCACCATCTGCTACACAATGCTCAGAGACCAATACATTGCGGCGACCTGTCGTAATTGACGCTCGAGGTTTTTGGTGCTGATGAACTTTGCGATGGCCGGATTTATCACAGCCTTGCTTACTTAGTACGCTGCTCTGAGCTAACCTCAGCTGGTGTTCAGCTATGCAAGGGTGTCATGCATCATGACGCAGCTTACGGTGCATCCAGTCCACACGCTATCGTAGCATCGTGCTCAACCCAACGCCCTCAGATAGATAACGGGAGATCAACAATATATTCAGGAGAGAGGGAGGAGGTTTTATTGTGCAACTTGGCGCTGAGATCAACTCCTACGCTTTCTCGCAAATTTATGCATCATTCTTTTTTCCAATGACGGCCACGGAACCCAAGACGAGCTGCTGACCCTGTACCCACGCCGTTCGGATGTTGAAAAGCTCAATGGGACTTGAATCGTCCCCGCAATCTCATATGGAAATATAGTCGACGTATAATGCCAGGAATACTCGAAGAGTTTGAACGAAAAGAAGAACTTGCCAATCCGAGCTTCAATTTGGGACGAACAGCATTCGGGGCTGGCACAAGCTATGCTACTTTTAGCTTCCCTCATTGTAAGTCAAGGAAGGTTGGGTCGATGGAACGATGTTACTTCAGATCCGTCGTTCAAGAGTACAAGAGCCAACTTCTTTCGACTTGCGGCTCGAGGTGATGACGGACAAAACCCACTGCCTCCGCTCCGTGTTTCGGAGGCATCACGTCGAGCCCGAGTCACCAACCCACTTGACGGAGATCTTTGTTTTTTCCAACCGGCCGCGTAGACAAAATCGTTTTGAATGGCAGCTGCATACTACTTAATAGAGATCGTATAAGACTGTGCCATGTGATTTACCTCCAGATCAGACTTCTCCATCACCTTGCCTTCGCACCATATCGCACGCATCTAAACTCATTCATTCGTTAGGACGTCTGAACTCGAGCTTCAACACAGACACACGCCATACTTGCAATTGCCAAGTCGCTCATGTCGTCCATTGAAAACCCTGTCGTCCCCAAGGGATTGATCGCTGTAATCACTGGTGCCAATGGCTACATTGCGTCTCACATTGCAGACCATTTCATTCAAAATGGCTATAGGGTCCGCGGAACGGTCCGCAACCCGAAGAAGAGTGCTTGGCTTGTCCCACACTTTGAGATTAGGTATGGAACAGGGAAGTTCGAACTTCATATTGTCCCAGATATGCAAGTTGATGCCGTGTATGATGAGGCTATGAAAGGTGAGTGATGCTCAACATCAAGTTCCAGGACCTCGTGCTTCCTTGGACACGTATAACTGCCTACACTTCTCCTAGTACTATGGTTTTAACTCAGTTCCACAGGGGTATCCATACTTGTGCACACTGCGACCGTCGTAGACTTCAACGGCGACCCAGCCGAAGTGATTGGGGGTGCCGTCACGTGTGGCATGGTTGCTATCCAGGCAGCGTACAAGGAACAGAGTATGAGACGGTTCATTCTGACTTCATCAGCCTCGACACTTATGCCACTCAAGAAAGAAAACTTCTTTGCTCTTAAGGGGCAAACGGTGGATGTAGAAAGTTATAGCCACGACGCCAAAGAACTGGCTTGGGCACCTCCTCCATGGGGCATTGAACACGGCGGAGCGATTTATGGCGCAAGTAAAATATAGCAAGAGCAAAGCATCTGGAAGTTCTACGAGGAGAACAAAACGAAGCGGCCAGATATCGTGGTAGATTCAAGTAAGTTGAGTCGACGTTCAATGAGACAGAGAAGAAGTCTCGATTTTGATAAGCGAGCTTGATAAGGCTGGATATGCTAACAACCATTTCACTTATTGATAGTTGTTCCTGACTTCAACTTTGGAAGAAGCATCGAGCCTTCTCAAACTGGAGGCTCATCATCATTCGGCTTTATCGTCGAGCTCTTTGAGGGAAAGACTCTCCCGGAGCCTTGACATCTTCCCCACTACTTCATTGATGTCGAGGATGATGCTGCTCTGCACGTTGCAGCGGCTATTCTTCCTGATGTCAAGGGCGAACGCATCTTCGCGTTTGCCTATCCAATGAATTGGGATATCGTCCTGGACATCCTTCGGAGGCAGAATCCGGGAAGGAAGTTTGCCGATAACTTCCACGATGAAGAGTACCCTGTCACAGTGAAGCCAGTTGCAAGGGCAGAAGGCATTCTGAAGAGACTGGGCAGGCCTGGTTGGATCTCTTTGGAGCAAAGCATTGCAACGAATACCGAGCACTTGCAGGCAACCAAGGATGCATGAAGAACACTCTCCAAGTGTACAAGTAACGTAGACGGAGAATGAGATGTGGTCTACGGTGCAGTAACTACGTTCGCCCGATCATAGTCATGGAGTACCATCAAAATGACGCTTACCCTGCTGCATTTATCAGCGCTGGGATTGGTGGCATTCGGCTCTAGCGCAATCCTTTGTCAAACTGTCTAACTATTTGTGTCTAAACGAGAGACGAGCGGGAACACACCCAATCGAAGATGCTGTTGTGTTTGCCGTACATGCAGTCGACAGGTTCCTGACCTTTAAGGTTCTCGTAGAAGATTGGCCGGCCGCATGCATGATGCCTTCGATTCTTCAGCTTGAACCTTGGCCATCCATGTTCATGACGATTTGAAAGGGCTTAGTGTAACGTTCCCAACTTAGCGATACGCACCGGCGGGATAACTCAAAGCCAAACTTCGGATGATGAAATTGTGAGTCTCCGAGACAAAGCTATCAGTCAAGCTACCCCTCACTAATATCACTGCTTCGTTCCAACATCAAGCACCTCGCATAGTGATTGGGATTATCGCTTATGAAACGGCTTGTGATGGCTTCAACCAATGCATCTGGCGTGCTTGGCCAATCCCAGGGACTTTTGCAGTCTCTCCAACAACATGCGACATCGCCCATCATCACATGGCTATTGCTACCACTGCTAGGCGTAGCTTTCTTCCGCCATGTACTCAGACCAAAAGCAAACGAGCCTCCGAGCTTGCCGGGCCTCATTCCCTATGTCTCGAACACATATCAGTACATCACAGACAACAGCAGATTCCTCGAGCGCGCAACCGAAGCATTAAAGAAAAGCAGCGTCGTGAAGTTCAACCTCGGTGCCGACACTGTGTATCTAGTTGCAGGGTCTCACAATGTGCAAAAGCTGTTTCGCAACAGCTCTAACAACACGCTTAGCTCGGACAAGTTCATCGTCATGGTCAATGGCCGGGTGCAGGGGATGACCGACGAGGACGTGACGGTGATGTACAACGACAGATCTGGTCGTCTGAAGACACCAGCCGCCGGCACTGAGAGCATGCCTGAGAATCAGAGATTCTGGGTTGACTTGCATCACGTTTTCAACGAGCATCTTTTTCGCGCCGAGGCTACCACAAGGTTAGCAGAGTCATTCATCACTTTCTTCGGCGAGAAACTCGACCAGCAGCCGCGTGATGAGTGGAAAACCTTGCAACTGTTCAAATATCTCAAAAAAGATATGGCAGAAGCTGCGACAATAGCACTTGCAGGGCGAAAACTGATTGAGGATCATCCGGAATTCGTCGACATGTTTTGGGAATTCGATACGATCGCGATGCAGCTCATGTACGGCCTTCCAACTTGGATCAATCCCCGGCCGAAACAGATTCAGCGCAAGACTCTCTCCATGATGTCGGATTTCGTGACGGACGCGTGGACGAAGTTCGACTGGAACGGACCGGATGCTGATGCGGACTGGGAACCGATTTTTGGCTCGAGACTCCAACGTGAACATACGAGATTTTGGCAGAAGAAGGGATTCTCTCTTCAGTCGCGTGCTGGGATGTACATAGGAAGTATTACAGGGTGCGACACCCGGTCTTTGAATTGGTTGGGTAAACACGCTGACTGACTTGAGTCTTGTAGTATTAACTCAAACTCCGTTCCCCAGACAGCTTGGGCCGTTATGGAAGTCATCAAAGACCGGGCGCTCTTCCAGGCAGTCCGCCATGAAGTCGACGCGGTTACCATTACGGATCCTAAGACAGGAAAGCCGACTTTTGACGTGGGAAAGCTTGTTACCCTCCCCTTGCTTCAGTCCATCTATGTTGAAACACTGCGAATGCATGTGTCCATCAATATCACCCGAGAAGTCATGGAGCCCATGGAATTAGATGGCTATCATCTTAGTAAAGGCTCTCTGATCCAAGCACCGACGCAGATTGGTCACCGTGAAGACTCGGTCTGGGGTGTCGAGGGGCACCCTGCCTCGGAATTCTGGGCGGAACGTCACATCAAGCACGTCGAGAAGGAGGATGAAAATGGCAAAGCCCAGAAAATCAAGGAATTTTCCATGGCTGGAAGACCGAGCGACTTCTTCCCCTACGGTGAGCCGACAGTGCTCAGTCATTATCATGGCCATGACTAACATATGTCGCAGGTGGTGGTGTGTCCATGTGTCCGGGGCGTTTCTTTGCCAAGCAGGAGATAATGCTGGCCGTCGCCATGATTGCGTCTCGTTTTGATATCGAATTTGAAGATTGGGTCTACTTTGATGGGTCGCACTCCGAGACACCGCCTGAGAATGACAAGGCGTATGTTGGAGCGGGAGCTGTACCGCCGAACAGAGACATGCGGATACGCTGGAAGAGACGTTCGTAATTGTTTTCGGTGTTCCATTGTATCCAAACCTGTATACTAATGGCCAAGCGTGGGGAAATGTATGAACTGTCATGGAAGGCAATGAAAGTTTCAGGGATGAAATTCAGCGACTCATTCAATCGAAAGCGGTGGTGGAGTTGAGCGCATGAAGTGTCATGGCATAGAGATCACCGCGCGTTTTGGGGCACATTGAGGAAGGTAAGGCTAATGTAATAGTGCCATTAAGGTCATGATCATTATGAGTTAACTATAAATACAACATGATATAGGTACAATGCTCGCTCTCATCAAATTCCTTAGTTCATACGGTAAACAGCATCCTTCTTGAAATATCTGCTGATATCATTGTCCTCGCCGCACCTGGTGCAGGTGTGGAAAACCTTGGCTCCGTCATGTCCTGGGCCATAATGGTCAGGGCCCATTCCTCGGGGTCCCAGGCCGGTGGTGCCAGGGACATGGGAAGATTGCATACCTTGGTTCAAACCAGAAGATCCAGTGTATCCTCCGAGTCCAGCGCCAGCAACGTTGCTGTGGGTGCCGTGGGTGCTAGTAGGAGATTCGTTGTAGGGGTCAAGCATGCTAGACTTGGGGACACCAGGCTCGTTGCCAGTCAGGCTGGAGCGGTGGTGATCGTGAACACCGCCATGGGTGCCAGTGACACCACCGTGGGTTCCAGTGATGGCGCCGTGGGTTCCGTGGGTGCTGTGGCCAACGGGAGAGTTGACGCCGCCAACAGTGTTGGTGCCAGCGATGCCAGACTCGTGCATGTCATCGCGGTGATGTCTGTGGGCAGCTTGGCCAGCAGCCACGGCAGCACCAGCGCCAACGCCGGCGCCGATGCCAGCACCAGCAGCTCCGTGTCCGGTGCGCTCACGGCCCATGTCTCTATCTCTCATGCGAGTATCGTACGGGTCGTTGACGTTGCCGCCGGCCAGGGCTGCCTGAGGGTTGTGGGCAGCGTTGTGAACACCGCTGTAGGGGTCACCGCCGGCACTACCGACTCCGGCGCCGGAGCCGTGGGGGTGAGTGAAGTCGCGGCCCTCCATGGAGCGGTCGACGCTGGAGGCAGGGTCGTGGTGAGTGGACGCCGCAGGGTTGTATTGACCTCCGCCAACGGCCTGAGGACCTCCGTGGCCAACGGCAGACTCATTGGGACGTAGAGGGAGATCCTTATTGACGGCAGCACCATCTCGGCCGACGTCACCCCAGTAGGGGTCTTGAGCGTTGGAACGCTCGGCGTTGGCAAGGTAGTCGCCCTTGTAGGGCTTGTTGTGCCCAACGCCGTGGGCGACTTCGACACCGGAGTCGTGAGGACGGTGGGTGCCGGTGAGGCCGGCGCCAGGCGCACCGCGATGGTCACGGTCCGAGTCGACTCTGGGATCAACCTTGTTTGCAGCTCTTCCGGAGTGAGGGCCGTGAACTCCATCGGGATCGTTGTAGCCGGTGGTGGTGTTGCCGGCGACGCCTCCAATACCTCCAGTAGTGCCGTGAGGGTTGCTGTGCAGGCCTCCGGCGTGACCGGTGCTGGTGGTGTTGTCGTAGGTATTGCCATAGGTGTTGTTACCGGTCAAGCCTGCAGTAGGAGCACCACGGTGGTCGCGATCCGAGTCGACTCTGGGATCAACCTTGTTTGCAGCTCTTCCGGAGTGAGGGCCGTGAACTCCATCGGGATCATTGTAGCCAGTGGTGGTGTTGCTGGTGTGATGAGTGCCAGTGCCGGTGGTACCCGTTGTATGGCTTCCGGTGGTGCCTGTGGTACCGGTAGTTCCTCCAGTGTATCCACCAGTAGTGTGTTTGGTGGTTCCAGCTGTGGTAGAGTCGGAGGGAAATGCTCCGGGTGGCTGTTCACCCTCATATGTGGTCTTTTGAGGGTGGTCGTCACTGTGGAGAGCGTTCTTGATCTTAGCTCCCAAACCCATGATTGCTGACTGACTTATTGAAGCTGTAGAGGTAGTAAAGCAATGTTGGTGATGATGGTGAAATAAAGGACTGATGCTCAATTATTGGGGTATCAAAGTAGATTGTGATGTTTTGGTGGTATCAAATTGTGCTGTGCAGTTTTCTTCTGAGACGATTTACCCGAGGGACAGACAGCTTCAAGTACTCTTCACGAGACACGATGTTCGTTCATTCTGATCCAATTCCCAACGTCATGTCACTTGCTCAAGTTCTCTAGCCCAGAGGTCCAGACCATCTTGCCGCCGTCCTCGCAGCATCAGCCGGCCATGTCTCAGCTCCCAATTGTGTTGCTATGAGCTCATGTGGAGTTCCGCTGGCAAAAGAATCACATCCCGAGCGCAAAACTTCGGTTCGAGAAGCACCTTCATGACGGCGAGGGAGGGATTCATGACGTGAATTGCGGGGATGTGTGATCGAGCTTCAATCCGCTCCCGCAGTAGTAGGAAGCTTGTCTCCGGTCTTGGACGCGCTCCGGCACACGGATCCGAGGAGGTTCGTCCTTGAAAACAGGGAAACAGGCTCTCCACTCACGATGTGGGATGTCCCTCCATTGGCAGTCGTCATTCAGGAGGGGCGCCACGAGAACACTCGCCACACTGTTACGTTACCCCAGGAATTTCAGGTTTAGCTGGTGCCACAGTGGCTGTCATATGTGGCGTTGTCTGATGAATGGGGATCTGCTGGGTGCAGATGTCGGTGTTGACGCTTCTGACGCTTCAGATCCAGTCGATGGCACCGGCTGACGCGTCGAGAGTCTCTCATTCGTGGAAGGCTCGAAGCCCTTGACTGAAATCCTGGAAATTGCACGGCCAACAATGGCCGTCTGTGAGGTTAGTGCTACTAAAGGAGGGGTTTCGAGACGAGAATAGCCGATGGCAATTGTGTGGAGGTAAAGCCCAATTATGACGCGGTTGTGCAACCAATATGAACATTAAGGCAAACAAGCTCAATCTTAGTCCTTGAGAGCTGAGCCTTGCTCAACGGACGGAACCAGGGATATGAGCCGTTCAGGATCGTTTGCTACGTGGTCCTCGAGACCATCACCAAGCAAAGCTGTTGCCCTGACTCTTAACCATGCTGCAATTGCCTGCCGCTTGTGTCTTCGTTCCCTGGCTTCTGTGATCGGTTTGACCCATGTACCCTGTCCAATGGGTTCATCTGCTGTTCCTGATCAGCGGCACGCCAATCTTCTTTTCTCCGAACAAACTCAATTCTATGCACGACAGTCTTCTTCGCTTGCGTTGATTTTCCCCCACGGAGTAGGTATGGCATACGAGAAAATGTCACTTGGGGGCCATTTGCGGCCAAAATCTGATGCTCTTTGGTTCGTCGACAGTATGCCTTCATGCTAGTAATCAGAGGGCTGGAGGTGGCTTGCGCCAGAGACAGCAGGCATTTGGGGGGTTTTCGTCTCGTTACCCCGCCTGAAATCCTACGCTAAACTCTCTCGTCAGCTCTCTGAATCGTGAAGGCTGTCGTCTGAGAGACACGTTCAGTCGCGGGGAATGCTCATCTCTTTATAGCCATGTCATATCGGGTACAGACTGCCGTGCGAAAAAACTAGACTCGTGCAAGTTTCTCTGAGATTTCTTTCGGCTTTAGGGTGACAAATATAACATTCGACTGAGAGCTAGCTCAATCAACCGTTTAGTTCACCGTGCCGATACCGCTGCTAACATGTTGAACCGCCGGGGGCCGATCTCGAAAATCGTCGGCAGCGCTGTCGATGCCGCAAAGAAATTCCAGGGAGATCAGAAACACCCATCAGCGGCGCAACAGAAAAACAATGTGCCCATTCAGACGGCCCAAGCAGGATCATCAGTCGCATCTGGTCCTACAAAAGTAGCCCAACAGCAGGCAACGGGTGATGATTCCGAAGTTGACGATGATTGGGCCCTATCGCTGGACGAAGCCCAGCACGCTCTATCACAGTCCTCCGGCAATCAACATGGAGCACCAGTCGGAGATATCGAGGGAATGCTGGCACAGTTCATCGTCCAACATCCACCACCAGAGGCATCTAACCTCGGAAGCGAAAGGCATCATCTCCCAATGCCAGTCATACTCCCTCAACGTCGGCCCGAGGCTAGACATCGCGGTTTCGTGCGAGCTTATGCCCCAGTCCTAGAAGAGTGCGGCATCGATCAAACTTCCTGGCTCGAGTTCCTAGATGGCTTCGAGAGCAGCATCAAAGGAAGCCCGTGGTTCGGGGTTGTGAACGCCGGCGTCATGGGCGCTGATCTCGCCCACACCGTCGTTGGTGGGTTCGCGCCTATTACAATGCTTGTGACGCTCGCGGTGCAGACGGGGCTCGAGACGTCTCGCCGGGGCTACGTGAACTACAAACAAAACAACTACCTCGAAGTCATGAACGAAAACTTCTTCAAACCTCGGGGCTTGTATGCTCTTATTGTCAAGTACAAGCCGTCCAGCAGCGAAGTCGTAGAAAATGTCGATTTGAATTCAAACATCACCCAGGCCGTGGAAGGCAGTGAGAAACAGAGCAAGTGGAAGAAGTTGCTGTACTCGTCATCTACCACGACGAAGAGCGAGGCCGAGATACCCGAGCCAGCGCCGCTGGTCTTTCCTGAACTCGATAAGATGAATGAGGGGCAAAAGCAAAACATGGTGAAGAAGTTTGGAGACTCCATCTCAAAGTACTACGACCGAAAGGCTACGGACAGATTCAGGAAAGAACATCCTGACTCGAAGCTCATGCCGGAAGCCTCGTCTGAAGAAGAAGGACCAGAAGCTTCCAATTCGACTGAGAGCCACAAGGGCCCCATTGGACGTCTGAAGCAGAGACGACAGCAACGTTTCGAAGACTCAGGCAGGGAGCCGAAATTTGGAAAGGAAGCTCGCGAGAAGCGGAAGAATAACCGGCCGCTGAAGAAGTTGATGCGACAAGATGCTCTCTACCTAATGGTTGTCAATCTTCCAACTTCAAAAGAGATGGATGCGGTTCTCGCCCAAGTTGAGGGTCAGTCTTGAGTGACAAAACTTGTATCTGGAGGGAATGCCCAAGATCTTAAGGAAGATAGCTTTTCATGATCTCTCCCTGTCTCTCTCTCTCTCTCAACTCTTCAATTCCCAGACCTGACGTATCACACCTACAAAGACTTTGTATCAATATTCTGCATCCCTTTCGCAGTGATCCCAATGTCCTGTGAGGCCGAATCTTCCATGGTCGCCTCTAGAATACTAGGTCCTTCGAACATGGCCGCAATTTCTTCAAGCTTAAGTCCCTTGGTCTCCACAAACGTGAAGTATGCTATGATAAGGAAAACCACATTCCAGGAAGCATTAATGAAATAAAACTTCCACCCCAAATCTGCCATGGCGTATGCCATAGTAAATGAGGCCAGCAGACTGCGCTATGTTAGCAAGAGGTTTGATGGGAACGATATAGTAAACTTGCCCGAATCCAGAGTCCAACATGCGGAAGATTGCGATTCCTGTAGCTCGGAGCTTGTACTGCGAAACCTCAGTGGGGTATAAACTAGTCATCGGCGTGATAGAAAAAGCGTAAAACCCTTGGAATAGGAAGATGACTGCAATTGTTCCATAGATCCCGGATTGATTGGTGGATTCGCCATATGCTATGGAGGCGTTAGTCGCTGGCTCTATACCGTGTTCGCAGCGAGTCTGTGGCTGTCGGTCGATAGCACGAAGGTCAAGTTCAGAACTTACTTTTGATAAGGCCGCCTACGGTATAGAGCATGGCAATCATACCGCCCACGCCAATGAAGGTCTGATTCCTTCTACCCAAAATGTCGAGCATGAAGCTGCCAAAGACCGCGACAGCAAAAGACCAACAATTCAGAATGACCTGAATCTGGGTCTGCTTTACTGTGTCTCTGATGCCAGCCTGACTCAAAATCTTGGTGAGGTAAGACCTAGCAACAGGTAAGCAAAGTTGAAGAAACGAAAATAAACGGATGGTACCTACGAGATGATGAAGTTGCCAAACATGTTGATCATGGGACCGAATGTGCAAAGGATGGCGAGGCGTTTCCGATTGGCGGGCGTGGACACTATCTCTCTCCACGGGTTTCGAGGGTATTCCTCTTCCTCCTTCCTCATGATAGTTCTGATCTCATGCAAGGTCTCGTGGCCCTGCTGCACATCTTCGACGCCCTTGCCTTGCATGATGACAAGGACCTCAAAAGCTTCGTCGTCACGACCTTTGGCAATCAGCCAGCGAGGCGATTCTGGAACAAATGGCACCAGGATAACTGCCAACAAGCTAGGCACGAACTGAAGAAGGGAGGGTAGACGCCATGACCAGGTGCTTTGGATGTTTTGGCTGCCGTAGTTGACAATGGCAGAGGCCAAGCTTCCCACGTAGAAGCATGAGAAGAAGAGACCGAGGATTCGGCCACGCTTTCGAGCAGGCAGAAGTTCTCCCAGTAGAGTCGGAGCAGAGCCGTTGCTGATAGCAGAGCCGATACCGACAATGATTCTGGCGATGACGAACATGGCGATGTTCTGGGCTGCGGCTTGGAGAATGATGCCGACGACTGTTATTACTGACGCGACCAGGATAGCTCTTCGAC
The DNA here is from genome assembly GCF_030913485.1 of Colletotrichum godetiae. NCBI lineage: Eukaryota > Fungi > Ascomycota > Sordariomycetes > Glomerellales > Glomerellaceae > Colletotrichum > Colletotrichum godetiae. The sequence goes on from NW_026851263.1 coordinate 620,226, forward strand.
GCCCGAAGTAGTCTGGTATAGGCTGCATCAGAAATGCACCGAGAATGCTTCCCATCCATGATGCAGCGTTATTGAGACCCTCTAAAGCCGGGGTTAAGTGGAAGTATTCGGCATATGAAGGGAGAATAAGGAGGCCGTTCATAACCGAGGCATCGTATCCGAGGGTCTGTTAACTCATGATTAGCGAGACTCTCGAGTCTTGTGATGGTGTACTCACTGCCGAGTTCACAATGGCTACGGCGAGTAGCAAAGGTGACAACAACTTCAGGTTGGCCGGTACCAACCTGGAGACATATTTGCGCTCAAAACCCATGTTGCTCTTCGGTGTTTTCGGATACAAATCGTCTGACTTTTATTCATAACCACTCCACGTTGAAGCAGGGCTTCTTGACCACCGTTATATCCCCTTGTTTATGAATCGTAGTGATTTGTGATCTCTCCAAGTTGATTGGCTGCCTCATGGCTTCGGTCGAGCTCGGGTGAGTCTATCGCAAGCCCACTTTGTAACTACCGACTGGGATAAAGCACCCATCCCAAAATGCCATCGCGGGGAAATGTGACCTTTCCCATGAGCTTCATCACTCGGGCGAGCTCGGGCGAGTCTTGACAGATCGAACCATTGGCCAAGCCGGCGGCGCGACCAAACGCAGGTATGAGCCATTGTGGGGCTGGAAACCCGCATCGGAAATCCGGGATGGCGGGCGGCGGATGATAAGTTACTTAAGGTCTCAGTGCTCAAGGTTTCAACCACCATGATTCAAGCCCAGCCAGCCAAAATCTTGAAGCAGCAATCTTTCCCATTTCAGCATGCCCGGAAGCGTCCGAGAGTGGCCTGCGTGGCCGGAGTACACCGATAAGGATGTCCATGAACTGAAAGACTCAGACTTCTTCAGCACCAAGAAGGCCGTCATATCTCAGTATGGTGCAGAGGCTCTGAGAGAAAGCTGGTTTCGGGTTTGTGAACAGCTCAAGGCTGTCACTGATGAGATAGTGACCAAGGGCCGCACAATTATTCCAGTCTTCGACGCCGACAACCTCCTTGACAAGGGCTTCACGGAAACCGAAAGGGACGAATTGAAGAGAGTCGGCACCTTTGTTGTTCGTGGGGTAATTCCCAAGGCCGAGACAACTCAGCATTACGAAGTACTCAAACACTACGTTGCCGAAAACAAGCACAAAATCCAGGGGTGGCCTAAAGAGGCCCCTTCAATGCTGATGCTGTACGACTCGCCGACCCAGAATGCCGTCAGATCACACCCCAATCACCTTCAACTCCAACGCCTCCTCAACCAGCTTTGGCACGACAAAAGCGGTGAAGATACGTCCCCAGACCCTTTGGTGTACTACGATGGAGTACGCGACAGACCCCCGCAACAAGAATTCCTTGGACTCGGGCCGCACATAGACGCTGGTAGCTTGGCTCGTTGGGCAGATGCGGCATACAGAGAAGTGTATGGCAACATCTTCTCCGGCAAGCCTGAGATGCATGATCCTTACGACCTCAGCTTGCGTAAAGCCGCCAACCAAGAGTTGTATCCAGGCGTTGCTCATTCATCGGTCTTCCGCTCTTTTCAGGGGTGGACTGCACTAACACGAACAGCCCCAAGGGAAGGTACACTTCTCGTCTACCCCAGCGTCACTAGTGCCGTTGCATACATGGTACTTAGACCATTCTTCAAGCCTCCTGTCGACTCTGCGGATGTAATGGATGCAAGCAAGTGGACTCTTGACGAGTCTAGCTATTTCCCTGGGACGTTCAAGACCCAGAGCCAGCGGCTGAGTCGCTCGTCGCATCCTCACCTGAGGCTGGAAGAGTGCCTCATCCATGTGCCCAAGATGGAGCCAGGTGATACTGTTTGGTGGCATGCTGATGTAAGTCTTGCTCGCGGTGATTTGTAGTCAGCGGAGACTAATGGTCGTGATGTAGGTCTGCCATGCCGTTGATCCAGTGCACGAGGGATCGCAGAATGCATCCGTTTTATACATTGCCGCATGCCCCACTACTACAAATAACAAAGCATATGTGAAGAAGCAACTTTCCGAATCTCTTGCGGGGAGACCACCGCCAGACCAGCAAGAAGGGAATGATTTGAACGAAAGCACACTCAAGGGATACGTAGGACTGGAAGATTTGAGTGCGGAAGCAAAACGTGCATTTGGTTTTGGACTGTAGGCTGGGTGGGACTAGGAAGACATAAGAAGTCATGAATATCAGTCGATGTCATGGAAACTCTGCTGCCAAATCTTCTTCATCCAGCGAAGACCTGAGAATAGCAACTGCCCTCTCTGCTATGGCGTTGCGTGATTTGACCTCGTCGAGGTATTCAATGGCAAGCTGCACCTCGTCTGTGAAGTCAACTTCAGCACCAGACTGGGCCATTTGGGATTCTCTGAGGAGGAAGATGGCAGCGACGAAGATATGCATCGATAACGCCCTTGAGAACGTGTCAGGGTCTCTTCAAACAATGTGATATCCCATCACCTACCACTGTCTCCGCATTGCGACTGGCTGATCCCAATTGTGGGTTATCCAGATGATATCCATAGCAGAACGAATACACACTGCTCGTGCCCAGTCATACAGACCAGGAGCTGCTAGCCATTCTTTCTGCAGGGATCGGTTGATGCGCATCCGATGATGAAGAAGCACGAGGCTGATGTCGAATCGTTGCCATTTAATCCAGGGGTGAATGATCTCTAACCCTTGCATTTCCTTGCTTTTGCCACCATCAGGCTGGAGATGGGCTGGCAAGGTGTTGATGACTTCTGCTAGCTCATCATCGGCTAGGCGAACAATTTCGGAAACTGACCGTGTGCCTTCCCGCAGCGCTGATCTAAATCTGTGATAAACGGTCGAGGTTCTTGCCATGAAGATGTGGTACAAAACCGGTTGAGGGCCTTCAACATCAGATTCGTCCGAAGGAAGTGATGTATCGAAATCTCCTTCGTCTACTTGTGGCACGTAGTAAGGAACCGCAAGCCTGGGAGAAGTCAGCACAGGCTCTCTCACATATCGCAGTTCTGATCACAACTCCGACATACCATTCACAAATTATCAGAGTCCACCAAAGGCGCCTTTGAGCTTCGAGGCCTAGCTCTGAAGCGAGATGTGTAGCATGAGAGCAATCCAGCCCGAGATTCCGCGCGATGCGAATTGCGCAGCTCCAAAGATGACGGTATAAGCCAGAGTCCCCGAAATTGTGAAAGCACATGCCAAGTACTGCGATTGCCTGAACAGGGCGAATTGTGCTAGTTCTCATGTAGTCTGTTTCTTCGAGGCAGAACAAGGCGGTTTTATACCACCGTTGCAGTATACTTTCGAGATCTCCTGAACGCCGGTCGACACCATTAGGCGTGTGCAAAGTAGTTGAGCCGTAAGGCGTTTTCTCACCTTCAGGAAGTATTTCACGGGCTTCTTCATCACCCATCATTAACAGAGCAGCCTATCGAAGATAACCAAGTCAGTGCTGAGATATACGAAGCAGAAGATCTCATCGCAACTGACCGTAATGACACTAAAATATACTGATAACCAACCTGGATCACAATCTGACAAGATAGCACCACTTTCTAGAGAATTCATGAAGTGGGCATGCTCCCGCTCGAACTCGGGATATTCAAGGGCATAGTGGACCCAGGAATTCCACTTCTTATCATATGCGATTAAGAGCTCGCTGGACTTTCGACAAGGTATATCGATCGTGCTCCATCCTTGACAATGTCGAGACACTTGTGAAGGTGATGGAGACTTGAACACCATTTCTTCCAACGGATCATGACACTCCAGCAACTTCTACGCAGTTCTCGGCTTCCGAAGAAATGAGCCAGAAGTAGGATGCACTTGAGCGAATGATTCCAGAGCCGTTCTTAGTCGTTGATTTTCCTGAACCAGCTCATCGTATGTCGGCAATTGCACTGGGTCTTTCCCTCTACAGTTCGAGATTCCAGTCAGCTTGATTGAAACCGTGTTCAGGGATGAGAAACGACCTTGTAACTTCACCACGCACCATCACAAGCTCTCGAGAACATGACTCAGGTGTGCCTTGACGAATACAAGTTGAGCATGGTAGTCTTTTGTCGCACTTGACCTTCCGCGCAGCACAGGCTCGACAACTCCTTGGTGCGCGCTGGGTCTTGCGAAACGAAGATGAATTTTCTGATGACATAGTTCTCGGTGACTGAAAGATCTCTCTTGAGACTAGGGCCTGTCGAAGCAGCAGCGGATGTAGGCGGAAGTCAGGTTGGTGGCTGTAGAGATGTTCTCTTCAGGCACGAGCGTATCAGGTGGACTCCAGTCTCTCGACTTGAGAAATACGCAAGCCTTCATGTCTTAATTCATGGTTAAAGAGTAGACTGGCATCATCAGTAAGAAACAGATATGCTGGGTTCATGTCGAATGAGAGGGAGGCAGAGGTGTGAGATGTTGACGATGTGTAAACTCACCCGAGCTCAACCGAAGAGACAGCTTATCTGCGATAAGATAAAGCCCGTAGCTATCTCCACAGGAACAAGAGCCGGTACGTACCGTTAGTGCACCAATATCCCCTCACATTGCTGGCATTCGGAATTCCAACAGATCTTGATTTGATACTACCACACATACTTGTTCATTATCTGGTGTAGGCTCTTCACCCGACCCACGCTACAGAACCTTCTAATCCCTCATAGCAGACCGCACATTCTTCAGCGGATCTTCAAGCATGGCGACAGCATTTCATGGAGCAGTCATCCACTCGCTTGGTTCCAACCAGGTAGAAATACTCGATAACGCCGGAATCGTCGTTGGCTCCGATGGACTAATTTCGCAATTCTACACCCAAATATCCGCTAAAGAGCTTTCCAAAAAGCTTTCTATCAACCATGAAGTCAAAATTCTCCCCAAAGGCCGGTTTCTATCGCCCGGATTCATCGACACGCACAATCATGCTCCGCAATGGGCAATGAGAGGCCAGGGACAGGGTCTCCATATCCTAGACTGGCTCGATCAAGTCACCTTTCCCCACGAAGCCCGCTTCTCAGATCCTGTCTACGCTCGCAAGGTTTACGAGAGCTGCGTCAAGGGCTTTCTCAAGCAAGGCATCACTACTGCTTCCTACTACGGGTCGAAACACTCCGAAGCGACCCAGATTTTGGCAGACATCTGCCACCAGCTGAACCAGAGGGCTTTCGTGGGAAAGTGTAACATGGATCGAAACGCTCCAAGTTATCTCCACGACGAATCTGCCGAATCATCTCTCAAGGAAACGGAAGAATGCGTCAAACATATTCGCCAGATCGACCCGACCGGACAACTGATCCGCCCTGTCTTGACCCCGAGATTCGCCATATGCTGCACCCCCGATTTGCTCAAAGGTCTTGGTCAGATGGCAGCCCAAGACCCAGAGCTGGCAATTCAGACGCACTTCAATGAAGCTGAACAGGAGATCAAGGCAACAAGAGAACTATTCCCACAATTTACAAGTGAGGCAGACCTCTATGAACACTATGGTCTCCTGAACCAGCGATCGATTCTCGCACATTGCACCTTCATGACAGAGTACGAGATGGAGAAGATCAAGGAGCTTCAGTGTGGTGTTGCGCACTGCCCAATCTCGAACATGACAGTTGGAGGAGGCTTCATGGCAGCATCCATACGCCAGTTTCTGACCAAAGGGATAAAGGTTGGCCTGGGTACCGACAGCGGTGGCGGATTCTCGTCAAGCATGCTCGACACCATTCGCCAGGCAATCATAGCTTCCAACGCGCGTGAGGTTATGTCCGGCGGCAAAGACAAGGCACTCTCTCTGGACGAGGCTTTTCACCTCTCGACACTTGGTGGAGCCCAAGTTTGTTGCCTTGAAGACAAGATCGGCAATTTTGCCGTGGGCAAGGCGTTTGATGCGATACTTGTCACAAGCTCCCTCGATGAAGCCTTTGGTGTTATGACGGTTCGAGAAGAGAATGACAGCCTTCGAACGGTTTTCGAAAAGTTTTTGATGACGGGAGATGACCGTAACATTGCTCAAGTGTATGTGCAGGGCAAGCTTGTCAAGGACACATTATGAATCGAGCAGAAAGACCAATTGTGCAGGAGATGGCCTCAATAGAGACAGAACATTGAACCCATAAGCAAGATACTAATTCAATTCACCACAGACCTTAATTCCGAGGGTTTTGGGGGTTTTACTTGGCCCATTTTGAAAGAAAGCGGGTTACAGTCTCTTGGAAGGCTTCCGGCTCGTCAGTTGGCGGACTGTGACCAGACTTCTCAAAGACCACGAACTCGCTGTTTGGAATCCCCCTACTAATTTCTTCTCCATACTCAACAGGTACGACAACGTCATGCCTCCCAGTCGCAACGAGTGTTGGTGCAGTGATGTCCTTCAGTCGTGACCGCACATCAAGTCGCGGAAGATTATAAGAAAAGGCAAAATTGTGCGTTTCATAGTGGAGGATATACTCGTCGGCAACGGTGCCCTCGAAGGTTGCGTCTCCTGAATCCGCAATTGCCGAGTCGTCTTCTGGTTTGTAGATGTCAACAATCTCCGCAAAGGAAGCAGCAAAGTCCTCATTGTCTCGAATGTTGCCGCTGTTGAGTCGGACCTGCCTATCCGGGTCTGGTTTGATCCGGTCACTGGTCAGGATAGTTTTGATGAAGTTGAAGGCCCCACGGAGGCCGCATGCCCACGTATCTCTCAGAATGAGAGCCTGAAGACGATCGGGATGTGATATGGCGTACTGCAAAGCGACAAAGCCTCCGTAGGAACCCCCGGCCAGAATGAACTTTTCTACGCCAGCCCAAGCTCTGAAACGAGAGGTTAGTTAAGTTATCATCAATAAGATGGGCAATATTAGTTCAGTTCTTACCTCAGTTCGTCGACATCAGCCACCCAGCGTTCATCAGTGTACGGTGGCTTCAACTCGCTTTTGCCACTGCCCCGCGCATCGTAGACTAGCACTCGGAAATCAGAAGCTAGGAAGCCAAATGATGAGATCGGCTCTCTGTGGTCTGATAAGCCAGGCGCACCATGTAAGACTATGATGACGGGCTTGGTCTCGTCATTGTCACCGAGAAGTTTGACATGGACTTTAGCCCCATCACTAAGTTGAACTATGGAGAGGCGCGCCATATTGTTCGGGACGATATTCGAGAAGCGCCGAGTAATGATATGCAATGAATGCGTAGAATTCATTGCATATACTAATAAGCCGAACGGTTGGGTTTTTATATGGCGTTCTAACCGCTGTGAGGGGAGCTTTCGGCTTATAAATCACATCTTGATAATACCTTAGCACGTGTATGTACTTTGTGTGCAGTGAACGTCGGTCTCCAATCGCGTCATCGAACAACAGAACGAGACAGGCTTCAACTGCGTCTTCTGATAGCCGAAGGATCGAGACTTGGACGAAAGTGGCAAACTGTCACATCCTTTTGATGAGGACGAATCAAAGTTTGGGACTTTTGTCATGGCTTGTTGCCATCACACTAGGTTGGAGGAGACGCAATTTTGCTTTGCAGGGTGCAGCTTCAAAGCTGCAAGTGCCTGTCGTGGTTTGACTCTCATCGCCTCGACCACATACCTGTACCATCGTCTGGGTGCCCCACCCGATGGTGAAATTGGATGCGCGACCAAGAATCCAGAGGTTGAGATGATGCTATGGAGAAATTACCAAACATGGCCTCGTTAGAGCAAGTGGCCTGCCGAAGCGAAAAGAGCAACAGAGCTGCTAGATTCGTTGTTCCACAAGCTTGGAGAAGGACCATCAAACAACATTGAACTTGACGAAACAGAACAGACACTCAAGTAGATGGGATGGAGCTGACCCTTGACTGGGACGCAGACGCACTCGGGGTTTTCTTCCCGCTCCTCACGGAACCCACGGTTGAACAACTTCTGTGTTGGTATTCCTATCACAGGGATTGGTTCGAACCGTGGGTGACGAAGAGGTCAAAATCGATATATATTCAACTTCTGCGTAAGATGTAAAAGGGAGGTTCCAACCGGAGGTTGGGCAGACCGTGGATCTCGTAAGTACGGTCTGGAAGTGGCCCCTGCGCGGGCCCCCTGGCCTCGAGGTCGAATTGGACTTCCAATCCGACATTCTGTGACAATACACAACGACTACAACTATATTAGATATTCGATCCATTCTCATAGGAAAAGAATCGGCTATTCTCAATCCGAATCTAGTAAACACATCAGCACAACTCTTATTCAGAAACGGAATGGTTCTGGAGTAAGTTTTATTCTTGGAGCTTTTCTCGGTGAAATCGTGGATAGTGTTGGTGGCTTCCCCTACTTATGTCCACGGGGGTAAATGAAAGTGAGAATGCATTGGTGGAAGCGTTAATAGCTGTATATAAGTCACTTCGGGCGCGTAAACCTTCCAGCCATTCTGTGCGGTCTCGATCAAGGCAGTAAAAGTAACTGCCACGCCATGCAACTCACAAACACCAAGCACGATGGATCGCTCCGATACCATTTACCCGATCTACAGAACATCGTTGAAGTGCATCTGCCCGCTTCACAGGTTGTGTCCGATTTGCTACCCTTCAACTCGCGAAACCGAATTCTCCAAATTCTCGTCCATTCCAAATGGAGCCCTGGCGTCCACTGGCGCGAAAGCTTTGTCAAGCATATCTGCATCTTGAAAGGAAAAGCCAGAGTTTGGATCAACGGTGAATGCCGTGAGCTGGAGCCCGGTGACGAAGCGGCGTTTGGATTGTTCGACATTCAGGACTTTTCGCGGGCTGATGTAGACGCTGGAGAGGATCTACTCATCGAAGAATGGGTCGATGACGGTGAGTCGCTTTGCCGCCATGTTGCTCGATCAGGAACTGATGTTGGCGAATCGATGACGGATCGAAGGGAGTGTTTCTTTCGCAATGCCTTTCCATCGTGAAAAATCTCGACAGATTTGGTGGACTTCTATGGGCCTTTCTCAGGTTCTTTTACCTGTGTGCGTATCGTGACAATTTCATCGCATTCCTACCCGCTTGGATGCCGACATGGAGTCAAGTTTTGTCCAACAGAGTCATTTTCACTATTGTCACAGGCATTGGGATGGCAGCTGGGTGGACAAGCTATTATGATGAATACACTCCCTGGGTTCTTTGGTATTGTGCAAAGGGAGCCCACAGGGGGAAGCGATGGTAGGCTGGTGCTGATAGAGTCTGTGCGGGTTCCGTATCTGACAGCTGGATTTTCTGCTGCACACCAGGAATTTAGGATTGAACTGAGCACGAAACAAATTGGCTTCCAATGGTCTCGAAGGGCATGCGTGCAATAATCCGCAAACTACTCCGTACTGTAGTGTGATATCCCATGAGTTGCTAGATGGCGTCAATAAAGACGTACCTATGTTAGGTAAAGCTAGACTTGGTGCTCTTTAATTGCAAGCAACACGGATCACCTGCTGGCCATCTATTGAGACAGGCTCAGCCCTCCAGTTCTCCAGGGGCTACAACAAGGGAAGACTGTCGTTGGAAGCAGAAATTCTGGCCAAGTATGGGGTGAGAAGGAAAGGGGACGACCAAATTGGGATGTTCGATCCAGGAATGAAGACCTGACCCTTGTCATCAAGTCTCGGCCAGACCGACAACAGGCCATGAAATACCCATGACATATCGCCTCTCGGCGGGGAAAATGATGATTATATTTCCGAGAAAGTCCACCAAGCGAGTTGATGAGATTGTGCAGTAGGAAGTAGGCCAACGTCTAAGGTGTTCGTCGCAGCAGAGATGAAACTTGGCTCAGTCAATACTTCGTAGAATAAGTACCAATCGTGAAGGAATATTTCCTAGCGAAATACCGACTTAGGATGAACTATGCCAGGTATTTGAATTTGCGTCCTGACTCGTGATAGATCGGATGTAACCGGATTGGGGGTCTTCTCCGCGGCATCCCCAGCTTGAGATACATGGGGTCAAAAACCGACAGCAAGCTCCGAGTGTTCATCCACTTTTTTGAGTATTAAGCACATCGTAGCGTTGGCCGGCTGAGTCGCGACTCTGCCACCTACAAATTTTCGGCGCTGAAAGTTCTACATACTAGGTAGAGCGTGTCTGGGGATATGGGGACCCTTGGAATCTAGACAAGGGGAAACCGCAACTCTGAGCCGTTCGGAACTTGCCCGTTGGGCTTTGCTTCACGAGTTCACGGCTCTGTGGGCAAAGTTACTCTGTTCTTTTGCCGGCGGCAGTGCCCAAAATTAACAACAACAGCACAAAGTTGACAGGGCATGCGGATATCCTGGTCAGCAATTAACATTCCCAGCCGAGAGCAGTGGCCTTCATGTCTTGCTCGCCGCGGCTCGCGCTCACGAACACGCATATTCGATATGTTGGTTCCATCGGACGCGGCTGAGCTCAGCTGTCACGATGCGGCGATGTCCCGAGCCCCGGTCCAAGACGCGTGAAGTGGACTCTGATCCTTTTTTAGCTCCAGGGTTCTCAAGAGGTCCTTGAGATGCTTCTTGAAATAGTCTCTGCTCAGTCTCCCAGGAGACTTAGCACAGCATATAAAACCAATGATGTAGTCCGGCCAGAAGTGTTGGTTCAATCACATCACGATTAACAAAGTCATCTGACCACCAGCAGTCTCGCCTACCCTTCGGACTTCACTCATTTTAACCTCGTTGATTCTCTCATTTTTCACAGTCACTTACTTTGCTTCAATTATGAAACCTTCAATTTCCACTCTTTTGGCCGTCCAGGCACTTATTGGCTCCAGCCTAGCCGCTGCTTTGCCCGAGAAAGCTGTTCTTCGACCAGCCCAGAAACGACAGACTTCCGTCCCCGCCGTTCCCCTTGGACCAGCCAAGTTCACACCCAAGACCAATGTCACCCTACCCTATGAAGGACTTAACGCTACAAACGCCCTCGTTAGGGCCATGATGAAGCAACCGGCAGTCTTGTTGGAGGACATCGAGACAGTCACCGATGTAGAGTGCTCGGCTACCGGAGTTGTTCTCAAGTTCAGCGCCACCGAAGACTACAACACTTGCTTGGGCGCATGGCCAGCAAAAGACTTCATCATCATCACGAACCACAACGGTACTTGCGACAGCGAACACGAGCGCGGTGTCTACGTGGTCCAGAACTACACCTTTGACAACGCCACCTTGACTCTGACTGCTTCGTCTAGCAAAGCGGAGATCAGTGACCAGATGAACGATGCAGTCATCGACTTCCAACACACCGGCACAGCTACCACCAAGCGAGATCTCTCCGGAACCATCTCCGCAGACCTTTCTGGCTCCACACTCGTTGCGACGGACCCCTTGACCATTGTTGCCAACGAAGCCAGGCTGGAAAGCACAGTTACCTTGGCGGGCCATGTCCACTACAACTTCTGGAAGTTCAAGGTTGATGAGTTTTACATTGATGTCGACTACTCGTCTGCTCTGAATCTCAACATCTCGGCCCAGGTCAACGCCCAGTACTCGACGGACTTGTACAACTACAACCCCCTGTCCGTGTCTGTTTCTGCCTTCACTATTCCAGGCATCATAGATGTCGGCCCCATGGTGGACTTTGGCCTCGGTATTGAGTTTGCTGCATCCGGTGTGGTCAAGGCTTCCGTGGACGTTGTCTCAACCATTGCCGATGCTCAAGTTCACCTTGACTTTTTGGACTCCGCCAAGACCTCTTCCACAGGCTGGAAGCCTCAAACCAACGTCACCACAGATATCAACGCTCAAGTAGAACTTCAACTGAACCCGTTCGCTGACCTGACCGTCGCTTTGGGTGTTAAGCTCTTCAACGGCCTCCTCGATATGTCTGCTGGAGTCGAGGCGAAGCCCCAGGTCATAAACGCCTTTGCGGTAGACCTTGACTTCACTTACACCAGCGCCAGTGGCGTTACTTTCGCGAAACCTACCGGAGAGCAGTGTCAGAATGGTGCCTGGTTTGCTAGCACTTTCCATCTGGGCGTTGATGCCTATGTTACAAAATTCTACACTAAGACCTTGTATGAGGTTGATTTACCAATTTACCAGTCGCAGTGCTGGAGCTTCGTCAACTAGATGTTAGCCTAATCATCCAATGAACATAAATCTTCTGTATGCCTCTGGAGACTCACTTGAAATCTTTGCGCCGCTACATTCATCCTTACCAAGAACATCCTTACCGCTGTTGATGTTCTTATCAAGACGCTTGACTGAGACATCCATTTGAAGTACCTAAAAGCCTGTTGTGGCAAACCATTTCCCTCGCGAGCATGTTGTCATAGATTGTATGGACGGAACAAATTCCGTTGTACATTTTCTTTGACAAAGTCTCTAGCCAAAGTCAGCTCGAAATATGTCCAGCAGTCAAGGACTCGGGAACTACGACAGTCTGCATGCAAATGATGGGCTTCGTAGATACAGCGAAGGCTGGAACTTTAAAACTATATTTCAACCCCAACAGAGAATCTGTACTTTATCAAATGTTAAACCGATTAAGCCTTCACTGTTGTAATAGGCTTGTGTAGGAGGCGTAGGCCTAGGAGACCTTGCAAACCTCGGGGTAGACTAAGTTAATTGGGAACATAAACCCCGAGGTTGTAGATTACTTTAGCACATAATAAGATAGACTAGTGGCGTAATCAAACCCCCTGCGGATTCCCACTCAACGAGTCTCAGTCGTAGTGAACATCATCTATGCAGAGGTTGCGAGGTTACAATCCTTGTTTGACGGTGCTTGGCAATCAGGGTTGTACCGCAATCACCTTCCCATCGCAGCGATAGTGGCCGTCTTGGCCTGGATACGAGGTGAGGTGATGATCACAGCCCAGCTTTGAATAGAAGGTCGTAGATGTAGTGTCAACTCCAGACTGCTTTTTGTCCAGAATGACACGAGTAGAAAAGTTCTTCTGCGGAAACGGCTACAAATTACAGTCCCTAGACCCCAATGACCAGGCTATCTGTCAACGTATATAAAATCTCTAAGTTTCTCTTCAATCAGTACTGATTTGGTTTCCGGGAATGAAGTGAACTGGGCTAGTCGTATCATCGAATAATGTCTAACGTCAAGCGCATCATCGCCCTCCTAGGGTTCTCATCGGCTGTTCTAGCTAGTCCGTTCTTGGCGAAGAACTCCAACGAAGGGTCTATCGTTCCCGATAAGTACATCATTCGCGTTGCCCCAGGTACCTACGATACGGAGTTTGAGAGTCACTTGAGCTGGGTCGCCAGCGTTCACAAACGCAGTTTAAATCGTCGGAGAACTGTTGGAGTCGAAAAGACATTCAGCATCGGTAACTTCAAGGCTTACGCCGGAGAGTTCGATGCGGAAACCGTTGCAGAAATTGAAAAGGACGGATACGTGAGTAGACTTGGCGTTTCTGCAAAGCGATGACCGAAAGCTGATCTTGGACTTGTAGGCCGTTAGCGTAGAGCCAGACCGAGTTGCTGAGATGACAACCCTGGTCACCCAAGCAGCTGCTCCGTGGGGACTTTCGAGCCTGTCTTCGACAACTCCTCTGGTGGACGGCAGCAGCTCCAGTCCTTACGTGTACGACAGCGCCGCCGGAGAAGGGACCTACGCTTACGTCCTTGATTCTGGAGTCACCACAGAGCACGCAGAATTCGAGGGGCGTGCCATTCGAGGCTACAATGCTTGGGCACCCAATTATCCTTTCGAGGACGAGTTCGGTCACGGTTCCCATGTTGCGGGTATCATTGGCGCAGCTACATATGGCGTGGCGAAGAAAGCGACCGTTATCGATGTCAAGGTCGTTCGGGGTCTTGTAAATGCACCGGTTTCTGGAATCCTAGTTATTGTGTCATTAGCTAACGTTGGAATCTGTGACAGGGCTACTCTACCGTTGCTCATGTGCTGGATGGGTACAGCTGGGCCGTCAACAACATTACCGACACCCCTGGACGGGTCTCTCAAGCTGTCATCAATATGAGTCTAGGTGAGTTGGGCACACGCCCAAGATCTTCCACTCTGCGGGAAAGATTGCGCTGACCTCACCGAAGCATTTCCGAAGAGCGACGTGATGAACTCAGCAATAGATGCAGCTTTCGATCTTGGTGTCACAACCGTGGTCGGTGCCGGAAACGATGGCAAGGACGCATCGGCCAAGTCTCCTGCTTCTGCCCAGAAAGCCATCACAGTCGGCGCGATCGCCTGGAATTGGACTCGGGCAGACTGGAGCAACTTTGGACCCGACGTAAACATCTTTGCGCCCGGTCTTGACATTCCGTCGCTTTGGAGGCAGCCTGGGCAGGTGTCAGTGGTTTCTGGAACGTCAATGGCAACACCTCATGTCGCTGGACTCGTTGCATATCTCCAGGCATTGTATCCTCTCCAGAATGCGGCGGCCGTTGTAGAGAAGTTGAATGAGCTTGCGATCAAAGGTGTGGTTGGAAATCCGGGAAGTGGGAGCGCGAACATCCTCGCTCACAGCGGTGTTGTCTCCTTCTGAGTTGCATCATTGACGAGGGGCAGAAGGAGATAGAACTCGATTCAAGAGGGCTTGCATGTAGACTCATGCCATGATAATGCAGCCAAGCAGCGCACTTGGAAGGTGTCAACGTGACGGCTATCGCACGCAGCTCAAATTGTCCTGCGAGATACGCGTCGTGGAGTCTCTATCACTCACTTTAGCTATCTCGCGGTTGTAGACGCATGTCCTTGCAGAGTCTCGGCAGCCCATTTCTAGTTCCACTGCGTCGGACATGTCGCAGAATCAGGTCCAGAAGAGAAATGTTCGGCGAGAATTGCGGAGTCAAGTTGGATTCCTGCGCGAGACATGCATCTTCGCTCGTCTCCTCACCGAACCGCGTCCCTCGAGACCCTCTTATTCTCCAAATACGTCATGCAAGAATGAAACTTGGAGTAAGACGAATGGATGCTGTGTGTATCACCCCCAGCCATCTCACAGCGGCGGGGAAGCTCTTGTGGATTGAAGGGCAGCTTCATAGTTCATCGGCTTGAGATCTAGAGTTATCTAATAGCTAAGGTAAGGATCACGTTGGGTCTTCTCTTCCCCCGCACTCTACAAAAGGCAGTAATTCGCCGATGAGGGACGCTTTAGTCTGAAGTCTCGGAGGTTCGGAGTTCATCCTCACCCACTCGGGAGCAAACACCAGCTCCCCCGGCCATCCTGCCGTGCATCAACCAGCGTGAACCAGCTTCAAAACATGCCGGACACAAACTGGATCGCGGCGGCATCCCCGCGTCTTGGCGAAAGTTTCCCGCACTACCCCGCAGCGGCGCAGTCCACTATCTCATTCTAGAAAGATTTCCCGCGGCGATGACGGTGCTTGAGTGGGAGCCGGTCATCCGGGGCATACTGAAGGAAGGAGAAGCTATTCTTGGTGATATGCTCGGTAGATGCTTTTGTGAGGGGTTCATGGGATAAATATGGCCGTTGCTGCTCCAAGGCGCTCTTGAGTAAATAATCTGTCCTCAATCGTCAAAGCCTCACTTTTGCCCAGATAATAACACCATCATGTCGTCCCCAACAATGAAAGCTGTGAACTACCAAGGCCCTTACAAGGTCAAGGTCTCGGAGGTGTCGTTGCCCAAGATTCAGCACCCCGACGATGTCATCGTCAAGGTTACCACTGTGAGACGAACCTCCCTCCCCGCCCTGCCGGCCACTATCTGCGATCACTGAAGCTAATCAAGAATACAGGCTGCCATCTGCGGCTCAGACTTGCAGTAAGTCTACGAACGACGAAGCAATGTCAGTGCACGATAACTCATCATTCGCAGCATGTACGAGGGAAGAACGGCTGCAGAGGCAGGAATCACGTTCGGTGAGCCACTAGCTTTACTTTTATGCTTAGCATAGAATTTATGCTGACATTGATGTCACAGGCCACGAAAACATGGGAATCGTCGAGGAGCTCGGAGCTGGTGTCACGCTTCTGAAGAAGGGAGATCGTGTCGTTATGCCCTTCAACGTTGCTGATGGCCGCTGCCACAACTGCGAAGAGGGACGGACAGCATTCTGCACTGGCGTCAACCCTGGATTTGCTGGTGGTGCTTATGGTAAGTCATCGTCTAGTACAATAATGGATTGATATGAGCTCACATGCTACCAAGGATATGTTGCCATGGGCCCGTACCCTGGCGGTCAAGCACAATATATCAGAGTTCCCTATGCCGACTTCAACGCCCTGAAGCTTCCCGCCGGCAAGGAGTTTGAGGCAGACTTCATATTGCTTGCAGGTACGTACCCACCACCGCCAAGATTATCGCGAACATACTGACCATGTGCGCTTCGCCAGATATCTTCCCCACTGGCTGGCATGGAATTGAGCTCTCCGGCTTCAAGCCCGGCGAGAGCGTTGCTGTTTTCGGTGCCGGCCCTGTCGGTCTGATGGCCGCCTACTCAGCAGTTCTCCGTGGCGCATCAAGAGTCTACGTGGTCGATCGCGTTCCCGAGCGTCTGGAGTCCGCAGAAAAGATTGGATGTACACCAGTGGACTTCACCAAGGGCGATGCTGTTGAGCAAATCAAGAAGTTGAACGGCGGCGAAGTCGACCGCTCGGTGGATGCTGTTGGATACCAGGCAGTGAGCGCCGGTGGAAACACCGAGCAGCCCAACATCGTCCTGGAGAACATGATCAAGGTCACAAGAGCATGCGGTGGACTTGGTATCCCGGGACTTTACGTTCCTAGGTAAGACTCATTCTTCCGCTGAGCGCGATACGATTCTGACGGAGCGTGTTCTCAGCGACCCCGGTGCGTCAGATGATGCTTCAGCAAAGGGTATGATTAGCTTGAGCTTCGGCAAGCTCTTCGAGAAGGGACTCTCCCTTGGAACTGGACAGTGTAACGTCAAGGCGTACAACCGATACCTGCGTGACTTGATTATTGCAGGCAAGGCCAAGCCCAGCTTCGTCGTCTCGCATGAGATCAACATCGACGATGCAGAAGTTGCGTATGAGAAGTTCGACAAGAGAATTGACGGTTATACGAAGGTTCTCATTCATCCTAATGGTGGGTTCTGATCTTCATGGGTGTATTTGGGATCCGGGAAACGGCGGTTGTTGTCAAATCGAAAAGCAAGAGGTGTGAGGGCGTTGTTGCTGGTGTTTGATGGGAAGCAGGCGGTTACGTGGCATAGCGAAGAAGTTTCTTTACCATAACTTAGTAAGATGAATCTCACTGGCTCCAATATGAACAAAACCTTGATCGTCACATTTGAAGTTCGACATCCCGATTGCCAGCTTCGCAATGGTGTCCTGGCATATGTGCTGACGTTGTTACAGCGACAATCCCGGGATATTTAGAGAAGTAATGAGATGGCGCCACAGAAATCACCTCATATCCAAAATACTGACTCACAAGTCCGTCGAGTTGCATATGATTGCTTGCCATCTTCGGGCGTCGTTGCCTGAGCGTAGCCTTCTAGACGTCTGAGATATTCAAGGTTGGTAAAACTGCAAGTTCCATTTCTATCAAAATTTATGAGAGTTGTCGTGCCATTCAGGCCTATTATGGTAAAAGGGCGACGGTGATCTTGGTCCTCGACTTTCTGCCCGTCCCTTTTCCACATCTTCCGCATCAGAAACATGCACTTCAATTTCCTGAGTGCACAAAATACCCATCTCAATCGCCGCAACCTTACTTTCGTGGTACTCCTCCTTCTTAACGATGCTTTCTCTAGACTCTGAGCATTCCATGGGCATCGTAATGTTGGAGATAGGTGGTCTTGCTGCCTGTTTTCTACTTTTGTCTGTGCCCGCAGTCTTGGTGTATGGCCAGGCGCTGTCTTCGCTCGTTCTTGATCGTGATGACTTATTTCCGCCGTATGTGTTGACCTTGGTGGTTCTGGCCCTTCTCCAATATTCTTCCATCAAGCTGTCCAGCACTGGCAGTGAAGCCGTCACAACGCCCAGTGATAGATCCAAGCATGCCCATATCAGAGCTTCTGTGTAATCCCAAGTGAAGTCGTTGGTGGGCGCAGGAAGGATTTGATGCAGCAAGCCACTCAACACTGCCAAACCACCGATCATCCAGATCGCGAATAGCCGAATCTTCTTCGGCATTTGCATGCGAATCTTCAACAAAATCACAGCGGGCGCAAGCAGCAAGGTGAGCCCCTGTGCCACGTGGAAGCCGGTCAGAATCTTTGACTGAACGTCCATGCTGATACACGAAGGAGCAGACTCTCGTCTGCCCCGGATCGCCAGGTCCCATTGTGCTGCCGGCGGATTGCATGTAAAGATGTTGAGGAAGATTGCGAGCAGGATGTATGCGATGGTCGATCCGATGAAAATATCGCATGCGATTCGCCACCATCTCGGGAGTCGGTCGGCCAGTCTTCTCATGGATATTGCTATGGAGAGCTTAATCATGCCCACGGTAACGAAGAATGTTGTCTTGCAGACCATGGCCACTAACACGCCGATGTTGAATAGCTCATAAGTGACTTCCCACGTGTGGAGGGCAGCTGCGCCGATCGCGAGGGAATGAAGTTGTGCGATTGGAAACACGAGAGCTAGGATCTGTTGTGAGTAGGATTAGTACGTTGGAGTATCTTCAATCTTCAAATCTCCCAAGCACTTACTGCTGCAGCAATGATGGTCCAGTCATCCCAACCGAATTGCATAACTGAACCTCTTCGCAATCTTAGCCATACTCTCGCTGCCGTGGGCGCAACGACAGCTAGGATAACAAAAATGAGGCCTGCTAAAACGCCGGGCAACTTCGTATCATGGGCATAGTCGGAAGGCTGCTTGGCGGCGAGGTAATAGCCTGTCATCGGGTTGGCTGTCGGCATTCCGGCCATGCGGAAGAGACCCTTGGCGACGTAATAATCATTTTGAGTCGCGGGGGGCTGTCCGACGAACGCCGATGTCCCCGTCAAGGGGAGGCTGCTCGGATCATCTGTTATCGAGGGAATGTCCATCAGATGCCGCCATTAGTATCGATGGAACTCGGCGCGAGTTTTGGTTTGAAAGAATCTTCGAAGAGATTAAGAAACCCTTGAGAGAAGAGTCGGGGGTTTCATGATTGATCTACGACCGAGAAAGGCAGCACATGTGCCGCTGACACGCGCTTCTGAAGGCAAAAGCAATGTCACGGCTGCATGAGGATTGGGAACCCGATGTCGCTTCCCTGTCGCCACGGAATTATGAAGAAAGTCATCTCCTGCGCCGCACGTAAACGTGGGTGATCGTTTCTTTTGACACATGGTCATAAATGACTGCGTGAGACTCGATGCAGGTGATGGCTAATCCGGCATCTCCTCCGAATGGATGCATCTCCAGCCGTCTTGGCCAACAACATTTGAGTTGGCAAAAGCAATCTGAGATCCACATGAGACCCAAAATGGGGAAGATCTTGTGTTACGGCTGCTTCAAGCGCGATACGGGAGTTGCTTTTGGATAAAACCAAAGACATTGTATCCATGTTCCAGTCCAACTGTGATGAAGCTACTGGGTATCCGGACGAAGCCGAAATCTTGAGCACAATTGATGAGGTTTGCTTGAGTCAAACCCATCATGAACACTAGTGAGCCTCATCTCTGTCTAAACCCTCAAGTCCCACAAGCATGCAAGCCATCCCGATCTAGGTTGTGATCCGTGAGCTTCCGCCTGCCCCGTCGCGTTTCCGCTTAAATCCCCACTAACCCTGCAGCATGCATACAATCTCTCTGGACTCTGCCCATTTGGGATGCGGGTAGCTAGGATAATGGTATGTTGACAGCGGACTGTCCTTATGAAACCGGCGAGGGTGGGAAAACAACAGTCAAGTAGGTAGTTCGGAGCCGTGACCAATCGTCAACACGCGCAGGCATACTTGAAGAATCTAAAATATCCGTACGTGGCATATGATCTATCATTGGGCTACATGAGTGCCAAACAGGACAATAAATGACACGACAGCCCAGATTAGGCGCCTGTTCAACGTGTGTTGGGCAGCAGCGGCGGAACCCGTCGGCGATGCTGTGGCTGACGCAGTCGCGTAGGTTCCCAAATGAAGTTGGCTGGAGATACTCGTAGCCTGTGCTTCATTGATTGTTGCCCTGCACGGCTCTGCTGTGAAGGTCACATTGGTTGTGATTGCACATGACATCGGGCTTGTGACCGGATCATCGTACGCCCCATCAAAGAGGCCATGATATGTCGTCAAAGACGCGTAGTTAATCATGCCCAAAGCAGTTGGGCATGTTCCGGTGAAGGTTGGCGTCGGGGCTCCCTGCTCAATGGTGAAGTCGAAGGTGCCATTGTTGACTTTGTGGTTTGCTGAATACTCGACCCAGGCATTCGAAAGATTACACCAAGGGCCAGTATGAACGGTCCAGGAGAACATGTACTCGCCCGTGTCAAGGGCCTCCGTATACTGGGCTTCCACGTGCGGGTTGTCGGAGTAGGTGGAGTCGTTCTTTAGGATGGACCCAATAGTGTTGAAAGGTAAGCTCCGAACATTTTCAAGAGGCTTCTTGTAGATATCCCATGAGAAGACCCAGCCAAAGTGATAGGCGACGTTGGGGTTCTGCAGTGAGAGGACGACTGGGAGGCCGTCGCTTGTTTTGGCATATTTCCCACCCGCGCGAGGGAATACGAGGTCGACTTCGATGGCATTGGTCGGCAGCTGGGCAGTTGCTAAGTGAGTTGCGACGAGAAGGACGATCGCAACCAAGCCGTGGAAGACACCCATGGCACACCCGAGAGCGCCTCGAAGAGGCAAGTTGAATAGGGTTTGGAATAGGGTGACGCATGAAATTTCTCGCGCATCTCACATCAGAAAAGGAGGAGCTTCATTGACGAAATTAGATGAATCCTTCGACCCGTGAGATCTTGGCAGCTCCTAGCGGCTCCATTTCTCGGCCGAGAGTCAGCTCCGGTGCAAGGATACAGTTAATCGCACTAAACCCATTCCATTAATGGCTTGGGATGTGTTGACTTTGGAACTGTGCAATCACAGTAACTAATTGATCGCAAGTTGTCTTAAGAGCTCAAAGTGATGTAAGGTAAGTATATGTATGCATCATATTTGTTGAGAGTGCGAGAATGGGCTTTCTATGTTGGGAAGGGTGGTAAATAGTGTCTTGTCATCAGTAAATTTCTTCGCGTGAAGCTGATCCGCAAGTCCGTCGTTGTGGTCACTTGCAGTATGAATATTCGAGAGCATGAGTTAAGTAAGTACGAGGAACCCTCATCTTTCTTACTCATGTTGTGATGAAGCTAAAACTGCAGGGTAAGTACGAATATTAGTGGCACTTGAGATACGAAATCGTAGATTTCGCAAACTCTCTAGCTACCAATGTAAATGTTTCTTCTGAATACCCCTAGAAGCAGATTTACTAGTGTGCATATTGTCGCAGCAGATTACTACTATGGTTTCGGGCTTGATAATCTATCTCATTAGACCTGACTGTCATCATTATCAGCCCGAGGTTCGAAGTCCAGGGCAAGCTTAGGAGTTCTCCAAGTCCATTAATATGACCTAAGTAACTTAGCCTGCCACCTTCTATATATTTGAAACCAAGTCCTCTCTAGTCACCAGCATGTCTTTTATCCTTATGGCATGACATATTAGGTTCGCTCGATTTAGTTCTTCCCTCCTAGAGCCACTATCTCTGCCTCAATAGCTGCCCCAAACGCCTCCGTGTTACCTGAACCCTTCATATCCGGCGTCAAAACCGCGGCTTCTGCACGTGCCAAAACGTTCTCAATGGCCTTCAGCACCAGGTCTGCTGCGTCCGTTAAGCCAAAATGCTGGAGCAACATCTGACCAGCCCAGATCATGCCGACAGGATTGGCAACACCTTTGCCAACAATGTCGGGTGCGCTACCATGCACCGGCTCGAACAAGCTAGGAAATTTGCCGTCCGGGTTGATGTTTGCTGAAGGAGCAATGGCAATAGTTCCTGTGCAAGCAGGGCCCAAGTCCGAAAGGATGTCGCCAAACAAGTTACTTCCAACGACAACATCAAAGATGTCTGGACGTTGTACGAAGTGGGCAGTGAGGATGTCGATGTGGTATTTGTCGACCTTTACGTCTTCGTAGTTCTTCGCCATCTCCACTACACGAGAGTCCCAATACGGCATCGTTATGCTGATACCATTGCTCTTAGTAGCACTTGTGAGATGCTTTCGAGGACGGCTTTGAGCAAGGTCGAAGGCATAACGAAGGACTCTGTCAACACCAACTCTGGTCATTACTGTTTCTTGGATGACAGTCTCGCGGTCGGTTCCCTCAAATATCTTGCCGCCGATACTGCTGTACTCGCCCTCGGTGTTCTCGCGAACAATCCAAAAGTCGATGTCTCCTGGCTTCCGGTTGGCCAGGGGAGAAGTGACTCCGGGCATCAGACGACAGGGACGCAGGTTGATGTATTGGTCGAACTCGCGGCGGAACTTGAGCAAACTGCCCCAGAGTGAGACATCGTCGGGTACTTGGTCAGGCATGCCCACAGCACCGAAATAGATTGCGTCGAACTTGAGAAGGTTTTCCTTCCAATCAGAAGGCATCATCTGCCCATGTTTGTGATAGTATGCGCAACTGGCAAAATCGAACCATTCAAACTCCAGCGTAAGTCCGAATATTTTGGCGGCCGCTTCGAGACTCTTGACACCCCATGGCATGACCTCGACGCCGATGCCGTCGCCAGGGACGACTGCGATCTTGAGGGATTGGGTAGACATAATGGGTATAGGTGATGATCCGGCTGGTTGAGTTGATGTGATAAGATCAAAACGATTGTGACCCAAACATTCAACTTATGTAAATCAATTTGTGTAATACGTCGAATAAGAGTTCGCAGTCTTCCTGAAATCGGAGGAGGTCGTGTTGGCATCCGGGCGGAGACCGGCGAACCTTTCGCTTAAATGATGAGCCGCGGGTTTTCTTAGCCGACCCCTTTTTCGACCGGGCCACTTCATCCGTGGGAGCATCATGTTGTATAGACGACTGAGGGTTGACTTGTCACAGCGGTAGATAGTATCGGGGTAATTGTCAGTCGGCGGCATGTTCTTTGTGCATACTAACCTGTGTGCTGTTGCATTTATTATGGCCTAATGTCGTACTTACACGCCCTCGTTGTCTGACCTCCTAGGCAGACACATGCCACTTACACATCTCTCGATTTGGACCAGGGAATCTTTAAAACTCTTCAAGTGAATTCTCAGGCCTCAAAACTGTCCAAGATGGTCAAAGTCGCTGTGTTAGGTGCCTCTGGGCAGATCGGACAACCCTTGAGTCTTCTACTCAAATCGGTATGAACCCCAAAGGCCCTTGACATTTGAATCAACACAACTGATATTACTCTCTACAGTCCCTTCTTGTTACAGAACTGAGACTTTACGATGTGGTTCACGCCGTGGGCGTGGCCACGGACCTCAACCACGTTGATACTCTTTCCGCCGTCAAGGGCTACCTCCCTGAGAATGATGGCCTTCAAAAGGCTCTAACCGGAGCAGAAGTCGTACTGATTTCTGCTGGCATTGCTCGAAAACCAGGAATGACGCGAGATGGTGAGAGATTCGATTCAAAGCTCTCGGAAATGTTTGGGCTGACATGCTATCAGATTTGTTCAAGACCAATGCTGATATCATTGCGGATCTGGCTGCTGGAGTTGGGCAATTCTGCCCCAAGGCATTGGTTGGAATTATCACCAACCCAGTCAATAGCACTGTTCCCATTGCCGCTGAAGTGCTGAAGAAGCACGGAGCCTTTGACTCAAAGCGCTTGTTTGGCGTCACAACGTTGGACGTTGTGCGTGGATCCAAATTTGTTGCTGATGTCCTTGGAAACATTAGCCCGCAGGAGATTAAGGTGCCTGTTGTAGGCGGACATTCGGGGGCAACAATCTTGCCGTTGATCAGCCAATCCAAACCCTCGGTGCAGCTGAGCCAAGAGCAAATCAACGCTATCACCAACAGTGAGTTGAAGTTTATTGAAGTTATTTGCGACACAAGCTGACATGTCATCTTCAGGAGTTCAATTCGGCGGGGATGAAATCGTCAAAGCCAAGGCCGGTGCTGGGTCCGCAACGACATGCATGGCATACGCTGGTTTCCGGTAAGTATCAATTTCCAAGGAACCCATGTTTTACCCATCAGCAATCACTTATTTCAATGTCCTCGTAGTTTTGCCCTAGCCATCATCAAGGCCTCTCAAGGCCAGAGTGGTGTTGTAGAGCCTGCCTATGTCTACCTCCCCGGGTTGCAAGGAGGTGAGGCTGTTGCCCACGCGCTCGGAGTGAGCTACTTTGCGGTGCCGGTTAGCTTTGGTCCTAACGGCGCCGAGATTGCGCATCCCATTGGGTCGCTCTCTGACTATGAGAAAGGCCTTTTGAAGGTGGCCATTGATGAACTGAGAGGGAATATCAAGAAGGGGGAGGACTTTGTTCAGGCACAGGCTTGAAACTGCCGGCTACTGCTAGAATAGACAATAGACAATGGCATTGGCTCATTTATCGGTTCTTTTTCGTGTCCACCTTTATCTCACCTGCCATGACTGATGAAATGGCCTGATTACGTTGACCTTTGAATTCTAGAGTACGCACAATCTTGCGCCCTTGCCAAGATAGAACTATCACCAGAAAAGTCTCCCAGGTCGAAGATAGCAATACTTTCGCTCCTAATATTGATACTGTGTTTCTGTACCTGCATCATTTACAATGTCCAGCAGTGAACCCCAAGTAGCTCCATCAAATATGTCAAAGAAGCTGTCAGCAACTCCGAATTGCCCGTCCATAATCTGATTTGACGGGTTTCTGTTGCGATCTGGAAATGTTGTGGGTATAGGAGCAAAATGAGACCCCGTGGATGAGATGTTATTGCAGAAGTTCAAGTCAGGCGTCGAAAAAAGCTGGCTGTCTTCTGCTTGATAAAGTTGATTTTGGTTCGGCGGGGGGCTGTTTCGGTTGAAGTCAGGCGTCTCAAAATTGAAAAGATTCTGTCTTTGGCTTTCATGAACCCTTGAAACGCCACTACCATCTCTTAGAAATGGACTTTGAGCGCCATGATTTGCATGTGGCATTGGCAGTTGCCGCCGCGGAGGTATTGAACCAGGATTTGCAGGCTGATCTTGTCGCCTAGAATTATCAGCGCCTGTTATCCTTCCCTTGTTTCGCTTGGCACGCTTTTGTGTAACATCATGACCATGATTCGTAGAGCGAGAGCCGTCCCCATGATTTGAGCCCTCGGCCGTATCTTTTCGTGCTCTCTTATGTGCTCTGGGCCCTTCTTCAATGCCTCGGAGTAGCACAGAGAGTACTTCTCTACAATGCCGGGCCATGGGCCATCGTTTTGTCAACTTATGTAACAGTTGAAGCGAAGAGTCGATTCCTCTGTTTCTTTAGTGAGTACTTGGGCATAACATTCGAGTTGCTAGCTGGTAGGTTTGATGGTACATACGATTTGGCTTTCGTGACATTGCAAACTTTGAGTCGAGCTGCTAGAGCCAGCACTAGACCACTCATCCAAACACCTGACATGTATCCAGGCCAGAATAGAGGACCTCCCAAGTCTGAATACTGCTCAATGATGCGGATTATCGCGTAGGCAGCACTGATGCAAGTCTGTAATGCATCACGGAACTCTGCATGTCTCGAGTCAAGTGAAAGTGAGGGGCGATTCAGTAGAAGTATCGTGTAATAGTAACTGATAAAGGGAAATACGGTGGGATCTGGGGTAAGCTGTGGTATGTCTCGTAAGGCTGGGCTGAATCGTGGCTCTGTGAGATCGTTACCATAGGCCGTCACATCCGCCTTGAGAAAGAGGATCGTTTGGTTATCCATGTCCCTGGCGTGAATAGACTTGTGGAAGACTTCCAGAACTCTTCCCACTAGCTGTGAGTGCCGAACATGATGGGCCAGAACAGCTTGTGTTTCTTGACGGTGGCGCATAATCGCGGCAGCCTTGGGTGACATGCTTGATGCCGGAGGGCCGGTACCACCGGCTTTCTCATGTCGGTCTTGCTCTTCTTCTACTTCGGGCGAGGTCTCTGTGCTTTGATTACGACCTGGTGGAGATGATGCCAAGCGTTCGGGGTGGTTTGCCGGTAGGTGTAGGATGGTGTTCTCCGCTTGGCCATGCAGATCTGACTTCGAAACTGGTTCATGGAGATCTCGCTGGCCTGGCGGGCACACGTCAATGTCCGAGTCTTGAATACCGTTCGGGTGCCCCAGCGACTGGCTGATGAAACGGTCGAGAACATAAAAGCTCCAGAATATGCGTTTCCGCATTGAGCGCTCATCCGGAGACAGATGGTCGTACCGGACTGGACACCTGTGCATGCCCGACTGAAAGATTGACTTGGATAGCAAGCCACTTACAGAAGATGCATGCCGGAGCGACATTGTGGAAACGAAATAGACTTGAGATGCTAGCAGCGCTTGGATGGAGATTGTGTCGCAACGAAGGGCCAATATGCTCAGAGTTGGTAAGAGGTCGGAAGGCGAACGAATGATCGCTGACCCCAGATCAAGCGGTCCATCTATGTCAAGCTTAGCAACGTTCAAGATGCACTTGAAGGTGACAAATTGGCAGAGCGATCTCGAACTGCGCTTATTGAAGTCAGGTGCATAGAGATTTTCCAGATTTGCCAGGCATTCTGGTCCTTGTAAAAAGGGAACCAAAGGATGCCATATTCGGAAGTACGTAAGGACCAGGTCCCTAGCAACTGTATATTCAGGCAAAGAACTCATGTCAGTCATGATATTCATGCCTGATGGGAGCGGTGAGGTCTCAGCATCTGATTCCTGGGCCGGTCGACCAGCGCTGCGGCAATCGGGCCTCCCTCCCGAAGACTGTTGGTCATTTCTGTCGCTGTCGCCTACTATGCAATCCTCGGGGGTTGGGTCATCGCGAGTATCCGCTCCGACAGCGTGACGCCCATCGTCTGCCTCAGTGCCTTCGGCCGTTGAGAAGGCCCTCCTAACGGTGTTGATGAAGAAGACGCCTGAGGAACTGCCGACAAACTGGCTTTCCCCGTTGGCAAGGGCTCTGAGACTTCCGATCTCTGGCGCCATGTCGAAAGACCTGTCGCCAAGGTGCCAAAAAGCCAGACCAAGTTCCGTCGACGCTGTTTGCTCTCGATTGTTCTCGAAAGGCGGCAGACCGAAAACGCGCTGACGCCCAGCGAAATTAATGGTGGGGTGCGGCGGGGTTAGATTACCCCGTAGCTGAAATGGCCTGCGTGAGCACTCTGCCGAAGATATCCGTCAATGGAACTTTGAAGCTAAAGCTGATAGAGATATTCTCCAGCAAGAACCTCCAAGCGAAAGACCAAAGACAAGCTGGAATGAGTCCGCGGAGTCAGCACATGTCTACAGCTTTTCCAACAACGTGATAAATACTAGTTTCATAAGAAAGGCGAGGCCTGAACCGTAGCTACCCAGTTGAAGTCAGGTAATTACCGCCCGACTACACATGACGAGTTTACTAGCCTCTCCTAGTACTTCAAATGGATCACATAGAGTCTCGAATCGTACTTGACGAAATGTGTGAATTCAACTACCAAAGGAACGCGCTTTCGTAGCTTTCTAGAATTGGCAGTTGTGTTTCCCGCCGCCTTTCATCCGCTCCTGTATCGAGACTGAGTTCAGAGCTCGTTGCCGCTTCTACTGGTGACCCAGCAGCTCCTCCTCCGATACCCCGTATCCTAGTAGAGTACTGTTCTGAGTCTCTAGACATATCCGGGTTTATCATTAGGGTGTCGTCTTCTTCCATGCTTTCTGCGCGCCTCATGCCCTCGGTCTCTTCACTATCATCATCCCCGCAACTATCGTCGCCACCTGGTGTGTTGTCGGTGGGCGAATCGTTTGTAGCAGCAACCTCGGACACCTGAGAGTCCATAGTGGGCACATCGCTTGGATCTATTGACGTTCGGTCTTCCCACCATTGCTGAACTGCTTCTGCTGAGTCGAGAGGATAGTTGCCCCAGTACACGGGACCGAACTTTTGCCCTTTGACCACTTCAAGTGATGTTCCGTCGTTGGTTGATGAGGCACCACCAGTTGTTCGAAGGCTAGGTCCCCGGAGATCACGAAATGCCGATACCAGCTGGTCTCTCGATACTTGGGCCAGCAGTGCGCCAAGAACTTGTTCCGTTTCCATCAAACGTTTCTCCATGGTTAAGATGTAGTGTTTTGGGGGACCACTACGCCTCTACTGTCAGTCACAGGAGGTGGAGAGAGTTAAGAGGAAGACTGGAGAAGAAGCCCGACTTGATGACTGACGTTCGACACTTACCGCTTTCTCTGTTCAGGCCATTGACAGGACACGTTGTTGATACCGCATTGTGCACATTTTGGTCTAACATGAAGCCAATAAGCTTTGTTGGTATTACAAGTATCTATCAGCGCGAGCGTACCTCTCCCCGCTACACTGTTGGTTGCCCATAGAGTCAGTCAACCTCTTGTACTTGCAGGTGATTGGGGACTCCTCTCAACCCACCTTGTGTTTTCTTGCTCTGCATGCCAGGCATGCTCCACGACTCCGAGTTGTTTTCTTGATTCCTTGGCCTGCCATAGGTATTGACGGACAAGTTTGCTTCTTGCCGAGATCGGGTTCAATTGGCCGTAGGGAGCTGCGGGCGGGAGGCTTAAGAGACGGAGAAAATGGCCGAGCGCGCGTAATATTTGAGCCGCGGACGAAGAAAATACCGCCCCCGGAGAACTAGGAAGAGAGAGACATGTGGGGTAACCAACGATTGCCCCACACTGATCTCTCCGGCGATCGAGTCTGGTCAACACGGGAATTACGGAGCATCGGACATTGTTGGGAATACAGTCTTTTGCTTTCTACCCCATGAGATTGTGTGGCCCATGAACAAGTGTGACCATCGTTTTCTTCTATGCAGACTGCTCATAGGCCTTGGTCTGCTCAGGAACTATCGTCAACAACCTCTCCCCGCACACTCCACGCCGGGCGTTCTCCATCGCTAACAACTCCATCTGACCGAGTGTCTCAACGGTGTAGGTTCCCAGATGAGGCACAAGCAATGCTCGGTCGTTCTTGACAAGCCGCTCGTCGACCAGTGGCTCCTTTTCGTAGACATCTAGCCCAACCGCAGCGATATGCCCCTCATCCAAGGCGGTGGCCATGGCTGCCTCGTCAATTATAGCGCCACGGGCAGTATTGACTATGACTACGCCGGGCTTCATCTTGGCAATCTCTGCAGCTCCAATCAAGTGCGTAGTACCGGCTGACAGCGGGACATGGACGGAGATGATATCGCTGGTGCTGAGAAGCTCATCGAGGGAAACATACGGACAGCCTGAAGCGAGATCATATGACAGCGGCTTCCGGTTGTGGTAGATTGTCTTGAGACCAAATGGCTCGGCACGGCGCTTTACTGCCCGACCAATGCGACCCATGCCGAGAATCCCCATGGTCTTGCCCTGAGGGTCATGCCCAAAGTCGAGGCCCTTCTTGAAATTCCCGCTCCGTAAACTGTTGAAAGAGGGGTTTAACTGACGGATGGCTCCGAGGAGAAGGAAGATTGTCAGATCAGCGGTGGCATTCGTCACCGGGTCAGGCGCAAAGGTGACGAAGATGTTGCGCCGTGTGCAGGCATCAATGTCGATCTGATCGTATCCGGCGCCAGTGTGGCAGATGTACTTCAAAGACACAGGCAGTTGGTTCACGAATTCCTCGTCAAACTTTCCTGCAACCTGTCAAGCATCTTAGCTTTCAGCTTCAATATTTGATGCAATACTACTAACAGCTCCACTAGAAGACGTTCTGAAGATGGCTTCAATGTCATGATACTTAGTGCGCAAGTCATTGAAGAACCCAGCCCGGGAAATGCTGGTGACCACTTCGGGGTTGGCTACCAATTTCAGAGCCTCATACTCATCCAATGCATGGCGGACAGGATTGAAGAAGAGGATGCGAGGTTTCGGCTGAGACATGTTGACGACGTTGTCTATTGGGAGTATCGGAATCAAGTCCATCTTCATTGACACTATAGATTCACTGGCGAGCTTTCTTCCTTCTTTAAACTATTGAAGCCATCTTCATTGGGTACATGTAGACGCGCTTGGCCGACATACTTGACCGCGCTTTGAGCGCCGCGGTTGAAGGATTAAGCGGGAATCGTCTGACAACGGAACTCATTTGCCGGTGACCGCGGTTGTGCAACTGTGCGATTTGTTTTGGGTGCCTTACTCCTCTTTGCAAACTCTCGCAATGAACATGTAGCTGCAACCCTGCAATACCTGCTATCTGTCACTGTAAAATGTTGTGTAGCTCATTTGATGGAAGAAGGAAGTCGTCCGTAGTCCCTAAAGCTGCATCGTCTGCTCGTGGATTCTTAATTCCATCCGTCGATGGTCCTCTGACTTCTTCTGAGAAGTTAGGAGCTTAATGCCGCTTGTCGTCTTTTCTTCACTCTACTCTATGGATTGGTAATAACGTCCAACACGGTCAGATGATTGGCCTTGGCACTAGTCTTGGGAACTTCAACTCAACTAGCCTATTAGACTCCTCCACCGGGGCTTCGTCGACTCTGCGCTCGGTCACCACCGATGTTGCCACCTGTATAGTCCTGGGGGCCTCGGTCCAAGTCGTCGGCTTTCCTGAAGTAGAAAGAGGGGACAGGCGAAACTGAGTACGGACGTATGCTACAGATCGATTGGCCACTATGAAGGCGCGAAGAGCAAGCAAGACACTACAACAGCAACTAGGAATTCAATCTTAGCTAGCCTTGGTCGAAGGCTGGAGGCGATATTCGGGATAGACCTATGGAAAACCCACCTTATGTCAAGAGTTAGCGTCTTGCCCTCGCCGATCAACAACCCAGTAAAAGCATCCGCGTCAATATTCCAGACCGCGGTAGCCCTTTCAACCAGTCTTTGCACCAAAATTATTCGATACACGCATCGGTTATTCTCGTTCAAGGGGGCGAAGCATTGATCGCACATCCCGTGACGTTCGCATTAAGAAAGGGGAAGTCGTGATAGAGATGACCGCAATTGAGCACTAGAACTGAACAAATCCAACTTGATATGGGCGAGTGTCCGCTGTTCTACATGTATAGTTCCTCGATACATGTAGTCTCTCAAGGTCTGTCTGCAATTCCAAACGATATAAAGGAAGACATTGGTACCTTGGCACCGGACGACCAAGTGATGCGCGACCGCACAGCTACTTTTGTAGGAACTCGACCGCTCACCCTGAGATTTGAATTTCAAATATTATGCCGATTGCAGCTGTTACGAAAACTACTCTTCAGCTTTCGATTGCCTCCACCATCTTGCCCCCCCGAGTGTCTATCTGTCCGTACTCGTATAGAGCGTCTTGGTCCGAGTTGCGCCTTTCTGCAACGCAAAGTTTTGGGAGTTTCGAGTTTCGTCACCGTGACGTCGGGGAGGTTGGTCTAGTCGCATTTGGGTTCGGTTTAACGATACGAACTAACACTGTAGGTAAGTAAGTAAGTAATTGGACTTCTTCCGTAAATAGGTGAGCAACACGAAGTACAACTTAACGTCTACCCAGAATAACTCTTGCGGGAATCACCTAATGCAGAAAGGTGTCGAGAGAACCTACCAGTCCATTTGTTCCATGTAGTTCCCATGATTCAATTGCCCCTTTGGAATCCAGCCTTATCCTTCGTTTCGGAGTCGCAATTGACTCTGAAGCTTTTGTTTAGTAATAGCTGTCGCAAACCCGAGCTAGTCGCTTCGTGTTGTCGGACTGGTCTTCAGTCAGAAAGCCAATGTCTACCCATCGTCGCCGACAATCGCTGGGCGCCACGGCGAGCTTCTCGATGCTTCTCGACCGGATTCAAGTCAAACGCTGTCATTAATGGATTGTTGGCAGCCCTCCCATCATGGAGGATTCGAGTTGCGCATTCAACAAAAGCTTGGATCTCGTAGCTATGCCGGTCGGCTTCGACCGCGCGTCGCAATGTTGCAAAGGTGTACCGTAGCTCGCTCGCGTATCCAAACGCCAAAGCTCTTAGATAGCGTATCGTGCTTTGTTTGATGACTAGATTGCAAGAAAAGATTCAAGAAACCGCTCGGGTCAACTGAAGTTATCGTGGTGTTTCATGAGTCAGATTGTCCACCATGTGCATAGTTTGCGCAGGGCTCGATTCAATCAATCTTCCGGATCAGACGGGTTCATGTCGGCTTTCTCTGGCACGGAACTCGGCTTGGAAGATAACGGGCTCGATTTGCTTCTCCTGTCACCGAAGCTATCAGCTTCGACAGGTTGCTTTCCCAGAAGTAGGTCCCCCATGCGGACGAGGTCCAAGACGTGAAATGGGTTGCCTGTCGATCGTAGTCGATTGAATATCTCGGTTGCCTCTGCTTCAGGTCGTGAACAAAGATCTCTGATCAACTCTTGGAGATCATTGTTTTCTTTCTCGAGTTCTTCAAGCCGGTTGACAATTGCGCGTCTACGGGTGATGTCAGGCCCTGTCTCGTACTCGCACTCAACATTTTGAATGGAACATCGCGAACAGATCGGTCGGGTTGCGGAACACTGCGTTTTTGAATAGTAATCATCAGTCGAAGGTTTGTGGATTTATGGCTGTAATGTCGAGATGATAAGTGTCTGGCTGGGCTGAAAGGGGTGGATGAAGAGGGGAAAAGGTTGACGGTTAACTGTCTAATCTATTCATGATTTGACAAGTCTTTGGCCACTTTGCCCCACCTTAACGGCGGCGATGTCAACGACCTGGATAAGTACAGAAGCTATGTGTGTTACACCAGGCCGTGGCAAAAGGTACTTTTCTCACCAGGGGTTAGTAGCTGGAGGCGGGCGACTTTCCCTCTTCCTTTCTTTGCTGCGAATCCCATAGAGCCTCGGCGTTACCTTTACTTTCCGTCTGCGGCACTCTAGACAAGCTGCTGGAACAGTTTGTCTCTGCCGTCGAAAGGGGCGTTCCGTTGAGATAACGCGAGGGCCAGCGCCGGCTGGTAGGAGGCGCCTGAAGTTTGTGGCTGTCGCAGGAATATCCGGGCTCGGGGCGTCCCTTGAGGAGGAGGAGTCGTATTGCGAGCCCAGCATCGGTTCAAGGTGAAGGGGAGAAATTAAGAACAACAGCATGACCATCAACCTCTCCCCATCATTCGCCTCGGAAGAGTATTTATAGCCAATTAATGCGTGGAATCAATATTCCAGCAGCATCTCTTGGCCACTGCACATCTCTCTTCTCGGTCACAGTACGGATACCTAACTGATACACCCCGCAGGCCTGGTGTCATCCCTGTTGGCTTTTCGCAGGATTCCCGTCTGCACTGGCCTGGACCATGGATGAGGTGAACTTGCCCTAACGACTCAATGCCCCCTTCAGAGTCCTAGTCCTTCACAGCCGTCAATCTTACACCCTTTAGTATGCTTCGAGCGGGCCATGATGTCTACGTAATGATCATCCGCATAGCTAGCAGTGATGTGGCAAGTTAATCGGACACTTGAGATGCTGCGAGTCTTCTACTTTCTTTTTAAGACCTGTAGCTGTAGCGACTCAGATGTTGCTTCAACACAGTCGTGCAATCACGATGAAGCGGAGGGTTCCCTCCGACTCGACGGATGTATTTTAAGGCAAGCCAGTTCTTATCTACTTCTCCTCGGACATCGCTCACCACGGCATTGGCTTGATGGCTCCCAACGACATCAAATCTGTCATCTATGTAAATCAGTCTTGAGGCGTTATTAAAGTTAAGAAACAGGGGCTGAAGAGGGTAAGAGAAGCTGTGACATGGGTATTGAGTTGTGCCCCCAAAGCCCATCGTGATCCACGCAGCGCAGACTGGGTAGTGCTCCGTACACATATGGGGAATCCCAATAGTAATCTGGTGGATAGGTCAGACGATTCAAGCCACTCAACCAACATGTAGGAGCGTGTCTCAAACTCCAGTACTTGATGAGGCGACCCCTCGATTCACGAGCTTTGCCCGTCCCATGTCGGTGGTACTTCGCACATCGGATATCAAGGTCAAAGTAATACCACTGAAAATGCTGCATTCGCAATAAGGCTACGTGGGCATCGCGGGCGAGCTATATTTGATCCCAAATAACCAACATCAATTGTGACTCGATCGAGCTCTAATTTTAATGCAATTTCAGACTCAGTCCCAGGCGAAGGTCTGGCAGTAACGAAGGCCTTTGCAGCCATCCACACCTTCTTGTCTCGTAATAATTTATTCGACTCCATCCCTCAGTAGGTAGATAAGAAGAGCGGTCATCAAGAGGCCAGCGAGAGACTACGAGTTTGAGGATCGGCCTTCTCCATCGCACCGCGTCTTTGGAAGTTGCTCCGTCTCGACTCCCGATAGCATTGACTGCACGAACTGGACAGCCGTGCGACTCAGCCAGCATAGGCAACTCAAATTTACTGACGCTTGTTGTGCCAAGATGGCGTAGCGGGCGCCATGTGCTGCGATTCGGGGTCACAAATATCCCTACAAGTTCAACGTGTCACCCAACCACGACGTCTTCTCATCTTAGGAACTTCAGGTTCCGCCAAACTCACAGAACAAATGCAACTAAGGTTTCACTTTACAAGCGCAGGCAAGGCCTTTAACAAGATTCTATTTGTCTCGCGGATACTCCGATGATCCATTTCTTCTTGTTGGCTTAAAGGGGCTATGCCATAGAACCTCATCAAGGTTAAGCATCAGCCCCTCGGGCTTCGGAAGTCGGGATTAAAGCTGGCTGCACCCGAACCGGTCACCGCTAGCTTCTCGATCGCGTGCCAAACAACATTGACGCGAACCAAATTTGCTTTCCAAGGGCGCCCAATGGTCGATCGTGATCAGCTCCATGTATGGTTTCGTGGCCGCGAGCACTTAGGTAGCATTGACAGTCATCGCAACAATAGGCTGCTGATTGCAGATGATGAGCTCTTTCTATCTATGAAGTAGCTGTGTTCATGGTCTTCCATGGATCTCGGCGTGGTCGAGGCATTGAGCAGGCTCTATGAATAGCCCTTCTCACATAGCTCCACGATCCAGTGCGTAACTTGTTTACGGCGCTACCAACCCCCACTTCAAGTAAGTCTAAGAAGACTTCTAGAAATGCGAATTAGTCCTTGAAATCAGAGATAATCATTCCCAGTGCCGCAAAATCATCGATCTGGGTTACATCCAGGACCACGAACATGACTAGAATGTCTTCATGTACGCGTGGGAACTAGTTCTCAAACATAAATGAAAAGACAGATTCAACATCGTCCGCCATGTGAGGGTAGCACAAAGCTGACAGACGCGTCTTTTTACATGCCCGTCGCTTGCCTAGAGCGTTCAATCTGTTGTTTTGCCACTTCTAGCATGAGGTTGTCAGCGTAATGCCATTGCGAAGAGCCCCTCCGGGCAAGCGCAAGAAGCATCGCAAAGAGTGTGTCGGCAGCTTTAGAGCGTAACACTGGCAATCTTTTTTACAGAGACTTTTTGACTCTCTCTCTTGATAGTTATTGGAGCCCGAGTGCAAGTTGAGGAAGGGTTTACCTCAGGCAGTGGTTTCGACATCCAAGTCGAGTGGCCAAGTATTGGTAGAAGCGGGGTTCGAGCCAAGCCATCTTGATCATCGCTTCATGGCACAGCGATATCTAGTCAGGTAGGATGTAGAGTGTTCGATGGCAAGAAACATGAATCCCCAGGGGAAATGTCCCAATGTTCGGCACATCCTTCAGGAGCTTTTTGAGCCCCAGGTGATTGCGAAGACGCCAGCCTCCGACTCGAACCACGTGCTCGCCATTCTCGGAACGATGACATCACTCGCCCAATCTGTCCAGGGACTTGTCGAATGCCAGAGGTACGATGTGAAGCATCTGAATTACGTAAAATGTTCTGTGATCCAGGCACGAAAAAGAAAGCAGCAGAGCTTAGTGAAGCTATGGAGGCCTTGTGCTACACAACAGCGCTCCCACTAGTGCTTTCGAATGCTTCAAAGCAAGAAGGAGTAAGCTACGTATTCTTACGACAGGAACAGGATGTACAAATGTCCGGCCATGTGACAACCCTCTGGATGGGCGCGTAAGATTTACCCCTATCCAGCCCGGTATCCTCCGAAACAAAATATGCGCAGCCCCCCAACTATCTAACAGAGTGCCTCTATGGCTATCATTCTCAGCTAACGGAGAGATCTGGGCTTTTGAGGTACGGGCGGTATGGCTGTTCAGACTTCAGAGGCAAGCTTTCAAGAAACAAGACGATCGCGGGAGCTAGCACACTTCCCGGCCTTAACCACGACTTGAATTAAGTGCCCTTGCCCAGCCACGCAGGAGGAGTGCCGTTCTCTAGGGGTAGAAGCTAACAAGAGAGGGTGTTGCCCAAGGGTGATGAATCATGATGGGGATCATCGTCAGCAAGTAAAGCACTAGCGAGGTGCGCTGGCAAGTCAGTTTGTTTGATGTTACAAGACACTCAAAGGATCCGCAGATGCCGGGTACCCCAGATGCCAACTCCAAATCCCTTGACCATTAAAATGCGTTAGGAGCCGATCCTGACGGGCTGTCCTTACAAGTATTGCTAGGTTATGATAGGTTTAATGTACAATCGTGAACATCTCTATCTCTGATTTTGAATCACTGTAGAGAACTAGTATCCTGAAGAAATTGAAACCGCTTCTGTGACTTTTTCAGTAACGGTGTCCATTCGTCCAGCGCGTGGTAACACTCGTCGTAGCACAAGGTAGTAGTAGAGTGTCCCGCTGTGATCCTTGCAGTTATCACCAGGATAAATGCCAACGCGAACACAGAATACCGATATCCGCTGTAATTCCCGGGCACCGACAGTCCACAGACTCCAGAGCATACCGAGGTGCTGATTATTCAGAAGCTGACCTACCATATTATGGCACCTCTCAGTGACGTCCTGGCTTCTCTTCGTACTTTACTCTACAATCCATGAACAACGACCTCCAGACAGTCGGTTAGATGTTTGTCGTAACTAGTATGCATCTAAGCAACAGTCCGAGCCCAGCTAAACATGACCCAACTGTACGGGCGTTTATGTCTTGCGTGTGTAACAAACTCTGTCACCGGCCACCACTGACAGCCTGTGGGACCACGGGCATCGCGGACTGCTTTCTCCTCACTTTTCTGCCGGAATTCGGTCGAGCCGTGACGGTTCGGACGCGTCACTGAAGCTGGATTCGAAAATGAACCCAGATTGATTGGTTTGTGGAACCACCATGAGAGTTCGAGCACTCTGATGAGATTGGAGGCCCGGGTTTTCGTGTGAGTGCCACCGTCCCTCATTGGATGTCACATCATCTCAACACTGATAGCCTCTTGGAATCTGCGGTAAAATATGGGCGCAGCCATACCGTTTGGTGGCCAGACCGGGCAGATGAGCGTGGGCAGGGGACCGTCCTATCTCAAATCACAACCTTGCAAACCTAACGTAGCAGGAGATCAGGCTTTAACTTGAAGGGAAAATGCCGGCAGTTCTAGCAGTGTCAAGGACAACTGTCCGATAGTAATGGTCCCGTGGCTGAACTCTGCTGCCACGACCTACACACGACTGGGGACCTTCCACTTTGCCGCCAGCGCTCGCTTTCATTTCAGCTTGGGGATAAACTTTGCACGTCTTAGGTGAATCGATTTATCGTTCTGCGATTACTCTCCATACTTCCTCCGCCATTTACTTCGGCATCCCCATCGACAAGTTCCCTATTCCATCAACTGCTACCTTCGATAGCGTTACTACATCTGTCTCCAGTCTTTCTCTAATTTTCCTCGAGTTATCTTAAATCCGCCTATGAATAATCTCAAAACAGAACAAACTTGGAGAAAGACTGGATACGGATATAGTGACGCCATCTAGCGTTTGATGGGATAGCTGACGTAAGATATTGGCGAGGTAAGGTCATCGTGTAAGGTATGTATGGACAAATAAACGAGCAATAAAAACTTCAGATTGTGAAAGTAACAACTATTTACGAAGAGAAAACGACACCCTACACTTCGAACGACAATATTTATTCTGGGCGTAAACACAAGTGCCAATCGCAGAAAGGCTACGTTTACGGCTTGTCGTTGTCCCGCCGCCCCCTTTACCGAAACGTGCAGAACATCAACCAAGACAAGAGTTGCAGGTTCTAAGCGCTCTAGCACAATAAGCAATAAGTTTCTATGAATATACTTATTTGACGGTCGAGCCGATGGGTCCGAAACGGATGTTGGAGTACGTAACGGTGGCCTAAATGGTTTCGCTGTCAGCTCTATGCTTTCCACGCCCCTGATAGAAGAACAGAGAATCACTTACGCTGGCAAGGCTGCTCTCAACATCGGCCGGGACGCCGGAGGTGGTGGGGCAGTCTCCACGGGCGGCACCAGGCTGGCCGGCCTTCTCAGGAGGGTAGACGGAGTCGAGCCAAAGCATGTTGGCGTAGTGATCATCCCAAAGCGACATCACGAGCACCCACTTGCCGCTGAGGGCTGAGTTGAGCTTGGAGAAGCCTCCGACCTCGGAGAAACGGTCGCGGTCGCCAAAGGCCTTGAATTGGGCGGTGCAGAACTCGGGGGTGACAGCGTTTCCGGTCACGCCGGTGATGGTCGAGTTGGGCATGTTGATCTTGGCGCCGTTCTGAACGAAGTACTGCGCGACCTTGTTATTGGAGAACTGGGTGACGACACTGGGTGTTCATGGTCAGCTTCTGTGTCACGATCTCGCCCATATCGAAGTGTAAAGGTAGGTTGAAGCAGCAACAGGATGACTTACGTAAACTTCTTGGAAGTATCGACCGTCTTGCCCTTGCCGTAGAAGCTGGTGGCACCCATGCGGTAGGGGTTGAAGTCACATCCGTTGGCATCGCAGTCACCAGCGAAGCGGTCCGCGGAGTAGGTACCACCACAGCCTGACGTCTCGCAGACGTGATACGCGTTGTTCGTGCATGCGTGGGGAGTCAAGGCGAAGGAGTGAGAGTTGGACTCTGTCAACGATTAGCAAGCACGTAAGGAGACTCAAAGATATGGTGCATAGGGGCGGTATATTACGTACCCCAGACGTCCATCTCAGCACAGCAGGCACCGTAGGGACCAACGCCAGCATTGGCATCGTTGGACGAAGGAACCCAACCCTCAATGTTGGCCTTGCCGCCGACGAACTTGAGGTCGCGAGCACACTGGGCGTCGCAGTATCCAGTGCCATACTTGGCACCAGCCTTGTTGGTGGGATACTTGGCCATGCCACCATCAGCGTCCATCTATTCACAGGTTAGTATTTATCTGACACGAATGACTTTTCAGTCATGGTGGTTGTCCCCAAAGATCTTTGACTTACCTGAACAAAGTAAAGGGCACCGTTCAGACCACAATCAACCTGGGACAGGTCGACGTCAAAGGCCAGCTCGTTGCCAGTGAGCGTAAACATCTCATAAGCAGATGCACTGTTCATCAAATAATGGCGAGAGCCAATGTTCTTGCCATAGGCGTGCTGCGTAACGAACTTCAAGCTGAGCGCATTGCCGGAGGTAGTGACGCCGTACGTGGCCGAGTAGTCAGCGCCCTCGAGCGAGCACTTGGACGCGCAGTCGGTCGCGCTGCTGCAGGCACTGGTCCACTTGTTTCCGTCGTAGCAGTTGGTGCCGGAGGCATCGTGGAGCCATCTCCAGTTGTGGTCGATGACGACCTCGCCGTTGACGTTGGTGCAGCTGGAGGCGGTGCACTTCTGCCAGGTCAACTTGGGGTGAGTCTCGGTCTGCAGAGTGCCTGCCTGCTGAGCAGACACGGCACTGATGGCAGCAAGAAGAACAGAGAGTGAAAGCATCTTGAGATGTGATGTCAACAGCTGAATATGTTCTGGCTGATGAAGAAGCTCATGAGTTCCACGAGGTCTTGCGTGATTCGGGGGGTCTTCTTATAGTCTTCCTTGGGACTTCTAGTTCTCCTTGAGACTTCTTGGGAAGTATACCTTGGCGACTACTCTCACAAGGAGTCCTAGGTTCCGTTCGCAGTATTGATCAAGACCTCAGCACCAAGAAAGGGATCACCGGGAAGCGCACCGACAATCCCTCAACCCCATGACCGGTGGGATCTCCCATGCCCTATTGACGGAGGCATCCATCCGACGACGGGCAGTGAATAGTATCGAGCCGACTAGGTAGGCACCCAACAGCCCTCGACAAAGCATCAGGGGAAACTTCCAGCTTACCCCTGGAGCCGGAGTTTCCCCAATCGACCAGCAATGCGTTCCATCAATCATTCGAGGCAATCTAATTGCAATCAATCCTCACGTTGGCATAGGTGCGGGGGAGGTGAAGTGTGCCTTCGAGTCCAAGAACACGGAGTGTACGGTACTGGACGGGATATCGGGTCCCGGCATCGTATTACACACAGCCTCAAGGTGTGCTCGGTTTGTTTCTTGATCACAATAGGGCGTCTGCTTTCTCTTCTAGTCCCAACGTCTACCGTTTTATTCTTTGAATCAAGATGCAAGCTGCTGGTCTGATAACAGATACATCAAGATATAAGCTTCTCGCAGTTGCAATCAAGACTTCATGCTTGCCAAGTGGGAAGTCTGAAATGCCAATACGGAATAAGCACTCTTTGCCAAGGCTCTTGGTAGGCTTGCATGTCTTGGGGCTTCATGTTGCCAGTGCTGATGACGGAAAACAAGGTCTAGATCGTCTTAGGCCTGCCGCTGTCTGGTAAGAGCGCGTTTAGCGGTCAGGACATCCGAGAAGGTGCTTCGGAAGAAGCCCCGCGGATGATACGGGAGTAAGGTAGATGATGGTCGTTCGCCCAAGGGAAGAGAACTCTGAGCCGGAAGCAACCTGGAACCTAGCCAAGAGTCCATACTTGTAGCCCCTCCTCCGAAGTTCCCAAACCAGGATAACCCTTAGCCTAAGTATGCCCTACAGCAAGGCACAATACTCAGGTGCAATAATCAGCGCCGTCAACGCAACGAGATCTAATAACAAAACTTTTAATGAAGTTCTGCATTTGGCCAGTTCCCTCTTCCCGTTCAGATTGAGATCTGGCCATGATGCCGTCGCGAGCGCGCCGGCGCATCTTTCACGCGCTCAGTAACTTTGGTCTCGGCTCGGCGGTGAAATCCCGGCTTTAACTTTCAGAATACGCGCCGTTGATGTTTTCATGTGGGAGGAAGCACTTGCCATACTTGGACCGGGATGATACCCTAGTCTGGGGTAATTCTCCTGAAAGGCCGGCATTTATATTAGCCCCAACAGGGATCCGAGGCAAGCATAAATCATTCCACCACACACGATCCGAAATGAGCCACGAGTGAAGTCGCGCTGACCAGTCATGTCCGGGGAGTCGAAGAGGGGTAAACGGTATGTGACTATAGGATAAATGTCTTTGATCCAACCTCAATAACCTTCCCACGAGATCTCATATTGATTTCGCCCCGGTGGCCCAACCATGATGTGAGGATGGAGCGTTGCTTGGATGTGACTTGCCAGTATGGGACTGGTCGCTGAACGGTATACCGCAAATGTTCTGTTTTCCAAAGTAAGCAGCACTTAGATAATGCCTCTGATGTGACTTTTAGGAGAAGAGATCGGAATGTCTGACCCCGCTGTCACATTTGATGACCTTGGCGAGTTTCAAACTTTCCAAAATAACATTGACGCTTCAAACGACGGGTGACGGCTGATGCACGATGATCTGGGGTGATAGTTATGAACCCAGCTTCATCGTTTTCGTCTCCCATGCAAGGCACAGATTTCTCGAGTTTCGTCACGCTTTATCTCAGCATGTCCAGAATCCGCTCTGTATAATGTTGGAGAATGTGATCAAGCAGTGACGTCGAGTACTGTGTCAACTTCTGTTTGAAACATTGACTCAATCTCATAGACCTGATTATGTTGCGACTGGGTTAGATAATGGCGTAC
Organism: Colletotrichum godetiae; assembly: GCF_030913485.1. Classification (NCBI taxonomy): domain Eukaryota; kingdom Fungi; phylum Ascomycota; class Sordariomycetes; order Glomerellales; family Glomerellaceae; genus Colletotrichum; species Colletotrichum godetiae. Next base: position 661,923 of record NW_026851263.1, read on the forward strand.
TTCGGGATGTTAAGCGTCAACCTTTCCGCCATTGATCGTATCATATCACTATAGCGCTTTGTCAATTTTATAAAAACAGTAGGAGAAACTCCAAGGTACGATACCCTCTTATTTAAAAAAGCCCACCATCAAGGCCTAGTAGAATCTCGATGAGAAAGAGGCTTGCGGATGAGAGCGAAACTTCACAGAACCTGCTAATGTAGATAGTATAATCGGAATGCTCACTCAGCATTGAGTTGGCTTGAGATTTCACCTATCAAACTGGCCATTTTAGTGATATACCACTTGATCTTCAAATACAGATCCTTGGATTTCTATTCCTCACACTACTACCACTACTAGTCCCTTACCCTAGCTTGACTTCTATTTTATTGACTCTAAGTATCCTTTATTTTGTTAATTCTTTACATGTATTCTGTAAAGAATTTACTGGAAGTACCTTGAGAAATTAGTAATGAGAAAGATGGCAATATAGAGATCGTTTTTAAAAACATTATCCTTAATGAGAGTAATGATGAGGAGAGTAATAACGATCTTGAAGGGAACTAAGGTTGTGTTTACAAACGCATTGATTAATTCATACTTGCTATCTAGGTCGCATGGTTGCAAGAGTGAGCACCATCTCAGGGCAACACAAGCGGCTGTTCTACCACGAAATGAGTGATGCAGCGTCTTGATGTAAAGTCCCTTAGCGTAAGAGTGCGATATATCATAATCATTGACAGTCCGACCTCTCTTGCACAAGAGTCGGCATGCACCTTCCTCTTTCCCTGGCCCTCCGGGTTCCCAGGATGAGAGTGGGGCACAGGACTGGTGGCGCTAGTCTTCTTTAGATTGGCAGAATTTGAGCCGTGTGAGAACCCTCGCTTAACCATCAGCCCCACACACATTTTCACGTGCATTTCCCCACAAACCCTGGCCGACTGTCACAGTGCGAAAATCTCACCACTTTTCCAGCATGGCTCACCGCCCTGCTGCCTCGACTCGGCGCAACACCAGAACCTCCGCACACCCACTTTGGACAAGCACTCAGACAGGCCGTCCCGAATCGCAGCCGGAGCTTCTCCGACAATCAGCCATTCCCACTCAGCACCGCCCATCGTCTTAGGAGGGATAAGACCAAGGGTGCCATCGCCGGGCCCTGCTCTCTCTTTTTCGAGATGTCATCTACGTTGGCCGATCAGGAACCTCAGCCAGAGGAGCAGCAGCAGGAGGCGGATCATCAGCCCGACCCTCAATCCGATCCCCCTGCATCGCCAACTGCCTCTCAGCAAGCCACCGCCCACGCCTATGCCAGCAATGGACTCCAGGTCCTCCAAGCTGCTTCGGATGCGGCAGCTGCAGCGGCTATTCAGAATGTCCAGCATCATCTAAGTACTGTTGCAGCCGCTGCCGCCGATGAGCAGCAGCTACAGCAACAGCAACAACACGAGTCTCAGCCTATTGAGGAACAGCAGCAGCAGCAGCAGGAGCAAGAACAGCTGTCGATGCCCTCGGCCGTCGAGCAGGACCAAGTCCAGCATCAACCACATCACCACCAGCCGCCGCTTCCTCCACACACTCCGTCCCAAGCGCCATCTCACCAGCTTCCGCCACATGCTTCTCATGCCTCGACAGTCGCAGGCGCCCCGCCTGCACCTCCACTGGCCACCGATGGCTCTCTCGGTGCCGTGTCACAGAGCGCCATGTCCGCCTTCCCTCACGCCTTCGCCCCGATGCCGCCGATGCCACGAGACCCGACAGTCAACCCGAAGCTGACCCGCCTTCGACGCGCTTGCGACATGTGCTCCCAACGTAAGGTTAAGTGCGATGAGGCCGGTCCGCCGTGTAGACCATGCTCCGAACTCAACGTCGAATGCACCTTCAACCGAGAGCTGAAAAGGCGAGGACCTCCGAACAAGCACGCCGAGGCTGCCAGAGCCGCTCGAAGGCAGAGAATCGAGCCTGGCATGGGTGGCTCGCCCACCACGGCTGCCTTCACCTCATATGGCGCTGCCGTTACACCCTCACCTTCGCCGCACAACGCTGCACAGGCTCTCGTTTCCATAGCAGAAGGACCGGGCCGTTTGGATGCAGAGGCCATCGCACCTCTACCTATCCTCGAGCTCTTAATCGACGACTTCTTCACCTATATCCACCCGCTCGCTCCGTTCCCTCACGAACCGACTTTCAGACACTCCTTCGCAAACAGAGAGGATAGGACGAACCCCGAGTTTCTTGGTCTTCTGTCATCCATGATAGCCTCTCTGGTGTCTTCGTTCCCCCGGAGTGCAAGGCAGCATCTCAAGACCCAACACAGCACCCACCTTTTCCCGAGAGCGATAGTCATGATTGAGAGGTGTCGAGATATTGCCCTCGATACGCGGGGTCCGCGATGGGCATTGAAGCAAAAGACGTTGGATGATGCGGCTACCAGCTACTTCCTCGGGCTTGCGGCAGGCTACACTTTCCAAGTGCCCCGGTTCCGCTACTTCATGTCTGAGTGTCTGTCTCTCATTCGGGAGCTTGGCTTTCACCGGCCCAAACATCCTAATGAGCTTCCCACCTTCGGCAACGATAACTGCTCGCCTGATCCTTTACCATTCCACCATATCAAGGACCAAATCGGCAAGCGTATCTTTTGGTGTCTTCTTCTCGGCGTTAGGTAAGCTTCTCAATCGCTGTCTTGGAATCTATGTAACCTCATACATTATGCAGGTCCTTCTCACAACTAGGCGCTTCCCATGCTGACTTGGTCATCGCCCCGTCGACTCCCGGACTGCCGTATCCTGCCCTGCCCGAAAATGTCGATGACCTTTACATCATGGCCAACGAAATCGTGTATCCGCCGGAAAGCTCTGTCACACTTCTCACTGGTTTCCGATTTGCCGTCGACATTTATACTACCATGAACGCCATTGTCAGCGTTGAGCTCGTTTATGGGATGAGCACCCTTCCGTGGTCCGATCAAAGGTCGCTGCTGAGAGACGCCCTCATCGCCGCCAAGGACATCATTGACCGGCTTCCCCCCGAACTTCAGCTCAGTGCTTCTCACGAGCAGTCGAGCGGGTTCGGCACCCTCGAAGATGCCGATCTCCAATACGTACCTCCCGCTTACCCCAGTAGCCAGCCTCCTAACGATGTTCGAAACGTGATCAAGAATCACCCCCAACGACGGCGGCAGCTTCAGTACGAGATACAGAAGGCTAACATCTACATCTCTCAACTGGCCACGCGCTCGTTCTATGTCGAGCTATTCTTCAACTTGCGTGACGTCCACATGTCCGACCCCAACAAAGAAGAGCAAGTTGGGGATAGCGCTGAGGAACAAGTTGCTAAGGGAGCTGAGGATGCAGAGGCTGCTCGCGTCTTTGAGTTGATGACGGCAGAGCGGGAGCTGATTGTGCAAAACCTCCTCCACGTGCTGGGCTCCATCTCACAACGCAACCTCGAACCTAACGGCGGTTCGCTGATTAACAAAGTTCGACAGGTTGCTTCGACTCTCCTAAACGACGCCCCGGAGCGGAAAGGCCCGGTGGCTATGAAGTCGGAGGAAGCGCTTGTGAAGCTCATCGACGTCCTTCTTAAGCTTGAAGGAACTGGCCCAAGCGGCAGCAACATGGCCGGAGAGAACATGACTCCGCAGGATGAAGAAGAGGAGATGCGTAACTGGGCTCATCTGCGCGACTATCAGCAGCGCTTTGCTGCGCATGGTGGTTTTGCTGGAAACATTTGATGGGCAATCGTTGGCGTCTACTTCGCGAAAGGTGGCGAAATCCGGTTGGGATGTCTCAATGTTTGAAGTATAGGAAGTCTCAAATCAGAAGGAAAAGAACCGGTAACCGTTACCGTCGTTTATAAAATGACTTATAAGGCGAGGTAGAGAGATTGGCAGTTGAGGCAGCGGGCCGGAATGTCATATAATGAAGATACCAAATCATTCGCATCACAGCTGCTCTCCCTCTCTCTTCCGCACTCACTCACTGACAATAGTATCTCTGCTTCTTGTCTCTTCCGGGGGCATATTCCGAAATAAATACTTGGATGACAGGAAAGGCATGACGCTGAGCCGGCCATTGTTAGAGTATCCCACCAGCCCCGCATCGGCGCAGGGCCCGGTGCGGAGAAATCTCACGCCAAAAGGTGGCCGTTATGCCGTATCTACTTCAATGATCGTCATTTACCTGCACAAGAGGAAACATCTATGTCTCTTATGTCTTGATTGATGTGTCTCCATAGGAATTCCTAAACAAAGATTGAGAAAAAAGTTGAAAAAATAGAAACACCAAGATGGCTCCATCTCCGAGAGCACCCAACCCTAGTCAGACACCGTGAGCGCTTCTCTTCCCCTCGGCTCAACAGAGAACAGCCAAATCTTGACACGGACTTTACTAACTAAATTATGAATAGGTGTTTGGTTTGCAGACACCGCAAAGTTCGATGCGATCGCATCAAACCTGAATGCGGATTCTGCTCCAAGGGCGGCTTGCAGTGCGAATACAGCACCGCCCGAAAGACGCCGGGATTGAGGGCAGGCTATGTCGAGAACCTAGAAAAGCGTCTGGATTGCCTCGAGAGAGAGTTTCAAGCTTTCAAGGGTAATATTGATCCACATGGGTCTAGATATCTGATGGCTGGGGCTGGAGCAGAAACAGTCTCGAGACTTTCAGCGCTGCCCAGAGCAACTGGACTTAGTTCACAGCTCTCGATATCGAACGGACCGGTTCTGGGTAGTAGTGTCGCGGCAACGTCTCCAAGCTGCTCTATCAATGGAAGATCACAGGATAAAGTCACCGAAGCCTGCAATCTTTGGTTCCAGAAACACCACTCATGGTTTCCCATACTACACGAGCCGACCATGATGGAAGCATGCCAAAAGTACTCAGGGCAGCATGAAACTCCGGTCACTGTTGCGCTCGAAGCAATCACCGCCGTCGTCACTTCCACAGATAGAGGAGCCGCTCATGGAGATGACACCGAACGTAGCGGAGAACAGGGCAGGCGGCGACTCTTAGAAGACCAGATCCTACTACATGCGATCCATCACCTATCTCTTCACACACTACAAGCCCTACTTATCCTTGCCATCGTCGAGTACGGAAGCGGGAGAATGGTTGAGTTTTATAACCTCATTTCCCTATGCAAAAGGTAGCCGCCCAGAATCACAAGTACCCCAATGCCGCGAAACTTGCTAATACTCCCAACTCCAGAACGAGCACGCAATTAGGCCTCCGCGATCTGGTAGCACACAACTGCATGAACTACGGCTTCCCATCCGTGATCCCCTCCCGCATGCTTGCACTACCGGCCACAGCCGTCGAGCAAGAAGAGAAGATCCGCGCCTTTTGGACCATTGAGGCCCTGGATTCGGCGTCAACCGTCGGATCTGCCTGGCATCTCTCCGTCTCCCAGCCGCTACCAACAGCCAGTCTTCCGTGCGACGAAGAAATATGGCGGTGTCCCGAGTCCATCGTATCCATGTACCAGTTTGGCGACTCGGAAGCACCGTCATCCTTCACCCTCTTTGTCCGGCTCGCGATAAATGAGATGTGACATGTGCATCAGTTCCTTCAACAGCCGTGTGACACGACATCGGTATCGGATCTGCAACAGCGAAAGCTGGACTGCACCATCCTTTCCGAAAGGTTGATGGCATGGCATAGAGACTTTGAGCAGATGCTGACAGTGCGGACACCACCCTATACCGACCTATTTGACGGTGCTGCAGCTGCATCCCACCATCCAAACACAATCCTCATCCATTGCACTGTCCACAGCGCCGTCGTCTCCCTCCATCAACGACTCATATTCCCCGACGATGACACTGGGAGCGAGCACTCCTGGAAAGATGCCGCGGAGCGCTGCTTGAATAGCTGCGATGAGATGATCAAGGTCATACGCGGTGCGGGCGATGACATGCTCGAGACGGCGAACCCTCATATCATCCACTGCGTCTTTGTCGCGGCACGCTTCAACATTATATATGACCGTGTGTTGGGCCTGGGTCCGCCGAACAAGGTGTGGCTTCTGATCTACGGACTCAGAATCTGCGGGCAGAGGTGGCCGCTTGCGAGACAGCTGCTGAAAGTGCTTGAGGCGGCTGCTGGTACTGAGGGATACGGAGGGGTCGGTGGGTTGAAGGCGCTTCCGGGTGAGTTTTGGGATCTACAGTATCTGTCACTCGATATTTACGAGGCTTTGCGAGTATGGGCGATCGAGACATGAAGGGATCAACCGTCTACTTAGCCTGGTCTTTGCCTATGTATAAATACTGAGTTCATCCCGACCCTTTTCATGCTCTACGCCTAAACAAAAAGACCCTCTTCCGCAGCCTTGATTTGGAGTGCCAAGAGACGCGAATAAGAGCGACACAGAGCGAGATTCCCACCCATATAGTAAAACCGAGGATGACCACTGCTTCTCCAGATCTGCCCGATATTAACTTAGTGTCCACATTTGTATCGACCATATGAAAACTCACAGAATTGATTTCACCCTGCTCATCAAGATCCCAGCACTCCTTAACCCGGTCTGCCACCTTGTCTCCCAGAATGTTACGTGTGCTCGACCTCATACCATCGTATCCCGTCGCCAGCACAACAATGTCGGCATCCAAAGTCGTGCCGTCCGCCAGCGCCAGACCTGTGGGTGTGAAGCCAGTTATTCCCTTAGGGCTATGGTGAACTTTCACCTTGCCGTCGACAATCAGCTGACTGCACCCAACATCAATGTAGTATCCTCCGCCGCGAGTGATGTACTTGCGGTAGATCCCGCTTCCATCTGGCCCAAAGTCGAGCTTGAAGCCCGCCTTACTCAGACCGTCCAACAGCTCCTGGTCGACTGCGGTGATGGCCTTGATACCGTGCGTATTCAGCGCGAATTGCACGGGAATCGGAATGCTCTGCGCAACGATATCGCAGTCTTCGGTTGGTGGGCCGCCTTCTTCGTACATGCCTTTGTGCATGACGAAGATTCCCTTGTTCGCTGTAATGACATAGGTGCCGCCCCTCTGAATCATCGTCACCTGTGCTGCGCCGTTTTCGTAAAAGTTCTGGCAGATGTCGTGACTCGAGTTGCCGGAGCCTACGACGAGGACTTTCTTATTAGAGAGGTTGTCGACGAGGGAGGCATCTTGGTGCTGGCTTCCGTGGTATACAACGCCTTTGAAGTCGTCCTGTCCCTGGAATGTGGGAGTGATGGGATCGCCAGCCTGGCCAGTTGCCAGAACGATGTGTCGAGGCTTGAGGGTGCGGAGGTTGCCGTCTGCCCGACGAAGTTTGACGGTCCAGGTCTTTTCTTGCTCGTTGTAGCTTGTCCCTTCGATGTTGGTGCTGGTCCAGATGTTGAGTTCCATCATCTTTGCGTAGGATTCCAGCCAATCTGCCAATTTGTCTTTGGGCATGAACTGGGGCCAATTTCCGGGAAATGGGATGAAGGGGAGATGGCAGTACTGGATCGGATCATGGGTCATGAGAGTCTGCAATTGAGATGAATTTCAAGGTCAGCGTTCGGCTCATCTCACATATTAAAACTCTTAGTGTACTCATCAGAAAGACTGACTCTGTATCGCTTGCGCCAACTGTCTCCGACATTCTCGTTGCGATCTATCAGCAAAGTCGGGAGACCAAGATTTCGTAGCCGAACGCCAATGTTGAGCCCAGCATGTCCTATCAAATACAGGTCAGCAACTCATCACCACCAGCATCGGATGCAACTCACCAGCGCCGATGACCAGAACTGTAGGGTCCTCATCGATAAATTCCATCTGCTTTTCGCGCCTTTCCTTCCAGTTGCCACCTTTGGGATCGACATGGCCGGTAGGCCTGTCCACTCCCACCTTCTCCTCGAAGCCCTTCAGTTCCAGTAGAGTAAAGTTGATCATGAAGGCTTTCCAGGTGTCATCCGCTTCCAACGCCAGTCTCACCATACCCTTACCACGGCCGACATCGGACTCAAAGTCGAACATGCTCTCCACCCAATGAACACCTGGCGCCGGGTCCCCAAAAGACGGCTGGAAAGCGCCCTTTTCTCGGGGCACGATCTGGCGGAGACTAGCCAGAGGTTGGTTTTCTTTGAAAAAGGCCGTGATTTCATCGAGTCCATTGATGGTTCGAAAGTCCCATGAGAGGCTGAGAAAGTCCCGTATCCAGGCATCTTCGCGGAACACGGTCGAGAGGCTGTCTTGTACGTTGTTGGCGAGCACTTTCTCAAAAGCCTGTATCCAATTCTTGACGATTTCTCGTGCGTTTTCGGGTGTCTTTGAAGTAGGCTCCCTCAAAATAGGAAGCTTGATGGTGTAGTCGTTCTTCGCCATGGTGAGTTTATCCCTTTGGAACCAGGCCTGCGCCGTTTAAGCCAGCATTAACTCCACGACAGACTAGAACGACGATGTTGGGCTTTAAATGACAGCCGAGCACGACCGGACAACATTAGTCCGCACCAAGGTAGCTCTGGCGATCGGCTTCAAACTTTTGAGCTTCATGCAGGATCCTGGAATCTGATTGCCGAAACCGAAAGAAGACGGCCCGCCGTCGCCTGCATTATGTTGGTCGATGGACACGTCCAACGCATCGATCACGACCAATTGCATCGAGAAGTCATCGAGACCCGACGGGCCGTGTCAGATTACCCCTCCCTGACAGCCCCCATCTCCAAATCCACATCGCAAATGTTAGCAGCTGTTGGAAGCACCAAAGTGGCTTGCTGCATGACGGCGTGACATGGCCCGTTGGGGCGTGAGGGGTCACTCGGTCTCGCTGGAACCCTCGTTTTATTCTTAAATTTGTCACGGTTTACAACTGTTTACACGGGCCGTGTCGTGATTTTGGGGCAGTCACCTACCTAACTCCGGCGTTTGATGATCATCAGGTTGATGTTCTTCCAAAGACTACCTAAAGCCACATTCGTGACGTGAGGTGAGATGTAGCATGTTCGATCGCACCTGTGACAAGGCGATACGTCACTAATTGATGGCTGCCTCGGACGACACTCGGCCGATGGCACTAAAGCACTTGCAATGAGGAGAAACGCCTTTCATACCTAGAGTAAATACTTTTGTGCAAATCAGATCCTAAAGGAACACAACTTTTTGATATAAATCACTTTAAAGTCTTCATGATTTTTAGAAGTGACGTCGAAACCATCGTCTTTTAGCACACTACCTTGCCTTATTACCTAGAAAACATTACATCTTGCATCAGCCCGTTACAAATTCATACGCAAGATGGCGACCGCGGGAATGCAAAACCCATCCTGGTTTCTATATGGCCCAGGCTCCGCCAAGATCGTGGACAGGCCTACTCCTACTCTCAAGAACGAACTTGACGTAGTTGTTAGGATCCGGTATGTCGGTGTTTGCGGCAGCGATGTATGTCTACCATCACTTTATCCCAACTGATCAGATATTGACCGATCTACCAGGTGCACTTTTGGAAAGAGGGAGGATTCCAGCGCAAAGTCAGCAACGAGAAGCCAATCGTCATGGGCCATGAAGCCTCCGGCACCATTGACGCAGTCGGCTCCGAGGTGACATCCGTCAAAGTAGGCGACAGCGTAGCCATCGAGCCCGGATTCCCATGCCGGCGTTGCAAGAAATGTAAAGACGGCCATTATAACTTGTGTATCAGGATGGTATTCTGCGCAGATCCGCCGGACTCTCACGGTGCCTTGACAAAGTACTTCATCGTACCGGAGGATTTTGTCTACAAGGTTCCCGACGAGGTGAGCCTCCAGGAGGCGGTCCTTGTGGAACCTACCTCCGTGGCCGTCCATGCAACGCGTCTAGCTGAGATCAAGTACGGTCAAGATGTCGTCGTAACGGGGTGTGGGACGATTGGATTGCTCTGCGCAGCCGTAGCCAAAGCTTTTGGCGCCCGTCGCGTCATCTTGGTCGATATCATACAGGCCAAGCTGGACTTCGCGCACACCTTCCTCGACTGTCAGACATTCTTAGTTGAGCCTGGGACAACGAGTGAAGATGTTGCCGCGAAGCTATTGAAGACAGTAGGCATCGCCGATGGGGTGGACGTTGTCATTGAGGCTTCGGGAGCACAGTCGTCGATCCAGACGGGGATCTTTCTACTCAAGGCCGGCGGGAGCTACGTACAGGCTGGGTTGGGCAAAGCCAAGCCTGAAGTTCCCATGCTGGTCTTGTCCGAAAAGGAACTCAGAGTCCGGGGATGTTTCCGATACGGACCTGGCGATTACAATCTGGCTTTGTCGCTCATTACAGAGGGCAAGGTGAAGCCCAAAGCGATGCTGTCGAGTGTGACACCTTTTGAGATAGCCACCTTGGCTTGGGACAAGACTGCAAAAGGCGAAGGAATCAAGAATCTCATTGAAGGTGTCAAAGACTAAAAGAAGCCGTTAGTTGAGTTTATGTAGCTGCGAGGACTTCAATCTCACAGGGGGAGTTTGTTGTCGTGTCCTTTCTCTAGTCGAATCCAGCGCGGATTCTGGCATTGCCATTTTTCTTTAGGCATCACGAAAGACCATTTTGAATGCCAGTGGATCTTTTTTGTCGTTAATCAAAGCAAGCTCGCCATGCCAAGTTACCGGCACCGAGTCCACGGATCTTCTTGTCCACCCCTCTTCTTAAGTCTTAGGTATTGGTGTCAGCCCACCCGCCCCAGTTGCCAGTACGTAGTTCTCACCCCGAGTCTTCCTTGTCGGTCATTTCCCTTGTAGGCTCAGCGGAACGCTCACGTATTCACTTAATCTCAATTGATTTGCTCCGACGAAAATCCCAGACGTCGTCCCTGGGGCTTGTTGTCCTTGCGACGAGGCTTCTTCTTCGGATGAATCTTCTTGTCGTTGAACTCCATCTTGGGAACAATGGTTTGAATGTTTCGGGTGGAGCCGAAAGCGTTACTACTGGATTGCTCATTGTCAGGCTCTCTTGACTTGCGCCAGGATGAAGGCATTTGTACCTTGGCCTCGTCCACTTGCTCTTCCTGAGAAAGTTTGTTGCGGTATGCAACACCGCCAAGAACATTGACAGAATCCGCTGGCTTCAGCCAGTTATTCTTGCAGTTGACCTTGCCTCGGCTCGCCTTCTCGCGCGCGTCTTTGATCTTGCGCTCGACCTTGTCAGCCTCGATGCGGATGAGAAGCTTGCGCTTGATCTCCTCGTTTTCCTTCTTCTGGTCCAGGATCTCTTGGGCGTATCTCTGGGCGTCGCTGAGGGTATCCCGGGGATCCCACTTCTTGATCGGGTCTCGGTTCTTGGGAATGAGGGTCTCGGTGCTCTCCTTCCTGGCATCGAGACCACGTTCTACGCCGATAGCTACGAGGAAGCTGGCGAAGTCGTCGATACGGCTGCCGTCCCAGGTTTTGGTGTGCACCTTGTAGCCGCCATTAATGAATTTGTGAGGGGTCTGCGCAACGAGGGTAGCGTTGATTTTCTTCTTCATGGTGGAAACTTCCTTGGACAAGATGGCCCTGCTCTTGACATCGGATGTTATCTCGGGGTTCTGGGCGTGCATACCCACGAATCCAGCGAGCCTCAGCTGTTCGAGTTCTGTGCAGTCGGCGTGAAAGGTCTTCTGAAGGAACGATGACATCTCGTCGGCATTATCGTAGGCGTCCATCTTACATTCGGGAAAGGAAGTCATGGCATCGTGAGCTGCCTCGGCAGTCTGTCCCATTCCGCCGAGGATGATACGATCGAGACCACCAACTTTATCCGATTCCTGGAGCATGATTTGCGTGATGTAAGGGAGACTGCCGTTTTTCATTGCGACTGTGGCCCTGTCTTCGGGCGTGAGGTTGTTCCAGGGACGCGCATGGGCTTTGGCGTAGGGGAAGACCCAGCGGACTGAAGGAAACTGTTCGCGGAGGGTCTTGTGGTTCATGGTCAGCTTCTCAGACAGTACCTTTCCACGAAGCTGCTTCTCGGTGGTAGATTCGGGGAAGCGATGGAGAAAGACGACGGTGTGAGTGTGGTGGTGGCCTTCGTTGGCATCGACCACCATGGGCTTGATGAGATTCTGGCGGAGCGACATTGTGGTGAGTGAGTGCTGTAATAGAAGTACTCTAGGCTTTGTGATGGTTGCAAGGTTGTTGGGGAAAGATTGGGATCTCGAATGGTGTGGTGTTTGTATGATGAGAAGGAGATGAGGATTTGGGAGGTGGGAAGTTGTTGTCTTCTATCAATTGCCAGGAGCTTTCTCCGGTATGCCTTTGAGTGCTACGTGATTCGGAGATACATATAACTCTGCTGGCGAAAGCTTACATATAGTCTTCAACCTTGAAGGTTTCTTTGGTCATCCAAGGCGGCCCTGGTGGCCTCCTGCAGGATGCAGCTTCGGTCTGGTAGCAACCGTTTTTGATTGGATTGTCTTGCATTCCGTCTTTCCCTCTCAATTCGAAGTCACGTACTATAGCTATGCATGCGAATTGCTTGTGAAGATGCTTGCGGAGTGATGAAGGAGCACTCACCTCTCCCAGAGCTCCTACTGTTATGATAACCGTAGTATATTCACCCTCGTATCATGCTGCAAAAGAGAAAGAGAGCGGCAGAGGTGTTATTAATGGAGAAAGAGAGAGAGAGAGAGAGAGAGAGAGAGACAGAGAGCATCGGGAACAAGTATGTCGGCCCAAACGATTAGATGTTTCCAGCGTTTAGAGAAATGACTTCGCTTTATTCTTACTTGCGTCGCTAAAAAAACACGAAATGCCACCCTCTATGCCGAATCTGCGTAATCCCAGATGTGCTTCTCTACGCAGTCAAGGGCCTTCATGTCCTCATTCTCCTTCTTGATCTCCATCACCCGCTTCTTGTACTTGTCGTTGGCAAGCACCTCATCGACTCCCTCAGCAACCTGCTCTGATGTAGGGCGACCAGTCTTGAGGTTGAAAGCAATTCCTGTCCACTGACCTCGCATAGCAATCTCGGGCTTGTCTTCCGTATCCCCTCCAAGCACCATAGGCACGCCATTAACGACGCCATGCAGGAACCCTCCATACCCGGCATTGAGAACCCAAACATCTGCGTGCTTGAGCAGAGCGTCGTACGAGAGGAAGTCGATGACCTTTGTGTTGGCCGGAATCGTAAGTTCCTCGGGCAAAGTGGCGCCCTTGACACCCAGGATGGCGACGAGGATGATGTCGTCGCGGTGAGCTAGGCCTTGTATCGTAGGGATGATGAGATCCGTGTAGTTGGTGGCGATGGTGCCCTGTGCAACTCCCACAATCTTCTTGTTCCCGGCCGTGATCTCGGCCCACCATTCTGGGTACTTGTAATTCGGGTCGATGGGCTTAGGCGGCAGACATCCCGCGTACTTGATGGCGTCGGGGAGATCCGATCTGGGGTATTCGAGGCTGGGCGAGCACATTTGCAGGGTAACGTCATAGCTGGTCTGCCATGATTCGAACAAGGCAGGCGGCAACTCGCGTGTACCGCCGAGCGACTTGACAACGTCGTTGTACTCCTTTGCTGCCGCACCAAAGGGACCCATCGGGCTGAAGAACATCTCGTTGAGGAGCTTGTTGCGGCCCCGGCCTGACTCGGTTGAGTCAGGAGGAAGACCGGGCCCGAACGGCGCGGTGTCGATGCTCGTGGTCACGACGGGGACAATGTTAATGTCGACAACGGGCGGTCTTGTGGTGTACCCCTTGGGCAAAGGTGTGCCGTACATCATCGGAGCAAGGCCCATGTAGAACGTCTCGTGGACGATGACAACTTGCTTGTTGGGGTGCTCGACACGGATCTTCTCGAGCGTCTCCATCAGGACATGGAAGTGAGGTGTAACAGACCTGATGAAGACGTTGCTGAGGTCGAACATGAGACGAGGGATGCCAACGGGGACCTTTTCGCGAATAGCTTCCATCTCAGGGTCCAGCATGGGCGGGATCGCAACGTGCTGGGCGCCGATGCGCTTGACCTGAGGGTGGAACTCTTCGCCGGCAATGAATGTACCCTCGAAGCCGCGTTGAATCATCTCATCGGCGACCTGAAGGAGGGGATACGTGTGTCCTGTTGCAGGCGCCGCGCAGAAGAGAAGGTAAGGGCGCTTCTTGTTGCCATCGCTGACACCGTTGTTGGCCGATGCTTCGGCAGCCTGAGCTACAGAGTCTCCTGATAGCGTCATGGTTTCGGATGATTTGTCTCGTGTAGAGGGTTATCAAAAATGACTGCTGTGCGTGAAGATAAACAAATTGTTACTTCAAAGAGTGAGAGGAGGGAGCCATGGATATGAGCAGTAGCATCCGTTGATATATATGGACAAGAGGGATACCTAGAGACGACGCAGAGCGCGGGGAGCTTTAACCCAGGCCTGCAATAATGCCGTCACTCGTCTCGGTGAGACTCCCATCCGTACGCGCGCCGTTACGTCGAATAGTCGCCGGGTTCACTGCATACAAGGCTGCATCGGGCCGTATTGCGAAAGGGAAATCTGACAGCAGATTTTAGTCCGCCAAACGGCCGTGTCCAGCCTGTCTCTTAACCTCAAGTTTGTTGTATGGAGCTGTCAAAGAGCCAGTCAAAATGCACTAGTCGTATATCGTACAGCTGTATCGTAAGGCAGCGAGTCATTGTGAGATGCCGTACAACCTATGTGTCCATGTGGAGAGGCGTCGAACGGGATTGTTGTAGGGTTTACCGGCGGTAGTGAAGCTCATTGGTGTCATACTCTGGTTATCGTTGCCGGCCATCTCTGTACAGCGCGTTGAAAAAGGACACTGCAGGATCAGGGTCCTTGCAGATAAGTCTCAGCCCGTCAGCGCGACGTCTAGAACGAACAAGCTAGTGCGGCCGTGGGTTGAGGCTAAAGGTGCTAATATCGTTGATGATGTAAGTCTACAAGCAGGCCTCGATCTTTAGTTTCAGGCTCGCGGCCATCTGAGTGCCGAGCTTTGGGTCATCACCGGAAAAGTCCCCAGGATGAGAATGCTCTTGGCTTCCTAAGGTGATCGGCTACCAGGTAAAACTGCTATCGATTCCACTGGTGACTGGCGTAAGGATGGAAAGGCCTGACGCAATGAGTGCCCAGTGCTGCGGTTGTATCACAGAGCAATGTTCATTTCTGATGGTGGGGTTGACGCGCGGTTCGTCTTCACACCTTGAGGGCGGGTTCACACTCGAGATGTGTTGGCAGTTGTACTGGTAGGTCACACATCGAAAGAGGAAAGATGCTCGACACCAGCCTGCTGCCTTCTACACGCCTTACACGTTCATCGGTCTTGCAAAACGAGTTCTTGAAGAAGAGTAGAGTACCTAGAGCAGGAAGATGGCGCCTGCATGTAAGCTGACACTCTGATATCCTGCCACTTGCGGGCGTCTCATTGGCGGTCTTGGTAATTTGATGGATTATCAATCATTCAACAGACAATGTGAGCCACCGATGGGGCACTTGCGAGCGAATGGTCAAGACCTGTGCGGCAAACAGTGAGAGCAGTGACAGCAGGGCAGCTTGACTTGTGTTCGTTCGCGCGGCTTTATGTCTTGGAGATTGGACCAGAGGCCATTACCGTCTCTTCGCACACTCACTTCTGTCTCACGAGGTACGAAGCCAAGTGGATGACGAAGTAGGAT
Organism: Colletotrichum godetiae; assembly: GCF_030913485.1. Classification (NCBI taxonomy): domain Eukaryota; kingdom Fungi; phylum Ascomycota; class Sordariomycetes; order Glomerellales; family Glomerellaceae; genus Colletotrichum; species Colletotrichum godetiae. The sequence goes on from NW_026851263.1 coordinate 677,437, forward strand.
GCTTGTCAACGCAAGATCAATACCATTACCTTGCTATTTTTGTTTAAAGGGTGTTCTCCATGGAATGCGCAGAAGATCACAGGGAGTGGTAACAATAGGGATAGTAGGAAGGACAGGAATATGGGGAATAATAGAAATAGAACCAGGGCATTGGGCGGCAAATGATTGTTGATCCACTTGGGAGCGCATAAAGTCAACTCAGACGGTGATAGAGAATGAGTTGATGAAGTTCGTTGATCAACATTGCATCGGCGTCGGCGAACAGTAAAAGGCCGCGCGCGCGGCATGATGCACAAGTAAGCGAGGAATGCGACCGTGTCGTTGTTGCAATATTGGGGCTCGACCAATATATCCAGTCCGCTTTGCTGGACCACTCTCACATGTCTTGGTTCGCGTGCGCGCGGGACCATAGTCATTCTGCATGTTCCCCCATCATCAACGTTGTTTTTCAAAGCCAATGTTTCCGTGTCCTTTTGAAGATCCCAAACGCCCCAGCCATTTTCGTGACTCTTGTTGTCCCACCCAAAGACGCAATGCTGCAGTTATCCAGTGCTACCTGACGCGAGGCCTGGTCAAGCGGTCCCTTTTCCTTTGCGGTCGCTTGCCCGGGCGAACAGGTCTTTGAAGCTCCAATGCCTCCTGTCTGGATCGTCCGATGGCCCGGAAGAGGGGAATATGGAGAATCGAGAGGATGACGAGCTTGATTTGGCGGAGCCGTAGACTTCTGTTGGTCGTCCTAGTGAAAGATCAGTCAGGATGTGTTCCCATTTGAAATGGCCGCAAACGCAGACAACAAGGCATCAGCAACTTACTAATGTTCCCAGCCCCTCCAATCCCGTATCCTCGAAACTGGCGGTCTCTCACCGCAGTCTCCTTGACATCGTCCTCCTCCTCGTCGCTACTCGCATCATCCAAGCTCTTCCTCCTCCGTACCGGCGCTACTGTGCTCCCAGCCACGCCCGACTCGAACTTTGCACTCGCTGCCCCCCCGGCACCGTTACCGACAACTGGGGATGGCAGCTCTGGGGCCACTGACGGCGTGGGTCGCAGATTCACTGTGGACACGCTGCGGACGACGGCGAGTCGGCCCTGAACGCGGACGCGGTGTCGGCGCTTCTTCGCGGGGATGAGCTGGTCTGACTCTGGGTCGGGTTCTCCCGTGTCGTCCTGGGAGTATCGGCGCTGGTTCGAGAAAGGAAGCATCGTGAAAATCTTGGTGAGGCGAGTGGAATTAGGGGTAAGATCGGCGAAAAGAGGTTTTTCGTGGTTCAAGGTTGCGGTGCGATAACGCAGTGCTTTGGCCAGCTCCCGTCGGGATGGACACGAACAATTAAAGGCCCCCTGATGACGGAAGTAACGCGATTGAAGACAGAAACAAGAATCAAAACAGCGGCTGGGTTTGAATGAATGGACGCAACGAGGTGACAAAGTCTCGTTGCACGGGAGGCGGGCGGTGGCGAGGAACTATTTCATCAACTCGCAGCGCAACGACAGAATATACACATAAACAAACAGAGTTAAGAAGAGAGCAAAGGAACTACTAGAGCGAGCGTCGCATCATGAGCGGTGGAAAGGGGGCCCAACGCTCATATGTTCGCCCCCAGACGAACGCCTCAGCCCAGTCCAGCCATCAATCCAACACGAACTCGCCCTAAGCTAAGCACCAACTCTTAATTAGATAAGAAAGCGGCGTGCTTGGGGTTGATTGCGCCGCTTTGCCATACGAACACATAGTCACCACGCTGATTTCCTTCTGTCAAGGCTTCCAGCAATCAAATCTGGGCTCCTTCGTCTTCCTTCGGTGTTCGGGAGCGGACGAAGCAAAAAGTCCCTCCCCCAACCCCCCCCTCATTAACTCATTAATTCATTAAACCTTGCATGGGCGCGGACCCCTGGCCGAGAGGGGGGCTACGCTGCAAAGAGTCCAAAGCAAGGAATTTTGGGGTGACATCGCCGGGGAGCCAACCCGGATTTGCACCAGGGCCCGGTGGTCCCCCGTCTCCCGCCTCAACCAGGTTGCCGGCTGCTTCGGATTTTAGGGTCTCGAGGGGACTCGGCCTGTTGTTCGATCAAGTTCGCCGCTTCCGTTCAATCGTTCAGGTTAGATCTATCTTTGGTTATTTATGAGGAAGAGAGGATATGCCATCCAGAGTTTGTCCTGTATCTCTTCCAACAGTCGCCAATGAAGCCCTGGAAGTGAGATCGATCGAACGTTGCACCAAGAACCACAAACAGCTAGGCCCGAGAGTAACCCAGGACGGGATTAGTTCTCACCTCACAGCCATGGTCTATGGAATAGTATTCGATGGCGCCTTCAAGCACTGTTGATCCCGTCCGGGACACGACTTTCAGGTGATGATCAGGTTCCCTCATCTCAATTCATATTCTTGTCACAGTCATTTAGGGGAGTTCTGGTTTTGTTGAATAAAGGAAGGTATTATTGATATTACATATTACATGATTATCAGTCTTGTGCTCGCCTAAGAAACGTCCTGCATCGCGACTTGCGCAGAAGAAACCAGGGAGTTTCTGAACAAAGAAAGGCTAGAGGTGAGATATCCATAGTAGACAATTTCATGGTGATTTCTTTCCGCAACGCCCTCAAACATAGGAAACCCCGACAGAAGAAAGGAAAGAGTGCTGTAGAAGCATTTTTGTGGACTATTTGGCGGCCACGTTCACCGTAGCGACGCCAAAGAGGCGCAAGTTCAGGCAAGCCACAATGTTGGGACCCGTCAAAGACAGGTTCAAACAATCCGAGGCGATGCCGTTGGACAAGAGGCCGAGTGAAGTTACGCAGGAGATGAGGTTCGGCGCGCTGACAGTCACTGCCACGCCACCGGTCGCGTCGACGCCCAGGTTGACACAGCTTTGCGGTAGTGTCGTGATACACTGCGAGGCCACCGAGTTCTGGATACACTGCGCGTACGTTTGTAGATTTTGTGCGCCAAGGAGAGTGCCCACCGCGGCTCCAACCGAGCCAAGGGTACAGCTCAAGCCTGTCGCCACGTTTGAGACCGTGTTTCCCAAGGCGCTGACGACGAGGCCTGCCTGACAGAGGTTGATGTTGGCGGCTATATCTGCAGGCGAGAGAGTGATGTCCAGTAAACTGCCGCAAGCTGCTGGAGGGCGTGCGCAAGCTGTGCTGGAAGGACATAATACCGAATTTGCCAACCCAGCCACCGTTTGACCGACTGGTAACCCGAGTGCTCGTTCGAAACAATTGAGCACAGCCGATCCTCCTAGATTGGTGACGCTGGATATGATACAGTTGCCCGCTGTGGTGATAGAACCAAAGGCTCCAAGGTTGGCGAAACAGAGAGCAGCGTTGGTCTGGACATTGGCCACGGTCTGGGTGGATGCCGCGAGGTTGGCGCAGATTGACGGAAGCCTGGTGAGACACTTGCCTGACAAAGCAGTCTGGATACACCTTGCCGAGTTGTAACCCAGAGCGCTTCCGAGAAGACCAATAGTTGTCAAGTTGAGACAGTCGTTGACACCTACAATGTTGGCAGTCGCGCCCAAGGCCGCAGTACAACTATCGAGTGTCCCTTGAGAGTACGATTGCAAGAGGATACCCGTAAGACTGGCGCAAGCGGAGGGCAAAGTGATCGCAGATCCAGTTGATGGTAGACAAGACGGGGCGGCGGCGCCGGTAGGCGTCGGTACACAACCGGATGGTGCATATGAACTGGTGACGACGCGACTTGCCGAGGCGAGTGCTGTCTGTTGCAGTACCGTGTTGCCAATAGTCGAGGTCCGCGTCCCAGTGAACGCGCCGGTGACTCCCGTGAGGATCGTGGTGTACGATGTGCTTGAAGGGAGGGCGGTCTGTTGGACGACCGTGTTGCCGATGGTGGTAACTTGAGTGCCAGTGAAGGTGCCGGTCACACCGGTGACAATCGTAGTGTAAGAAATTGGAGGAATGGCCGTCTGCTGAACGACGGTGTTACCAATAGTCGTGACTGAAGTTCCAGTAAAGGTGCCCGAGACTCCCGTGAGGATTGTAGTGTACGGCACGGCAGTTTGAGCCAGGACGGTTCTCGTTGCTCCGGTGCCCGCGAGGGTAGTGAGAGAGGTTCCGGCAAATGTACCTGGAACTCCGGTAGGCACCGTGTTGTAGAAAATCTGCGGCAGAGCCGTTTGGGCGAGAACCGTGTTTCCAATGGTGCTGAAAGCAGTTCCTGTAAAGGTTCCAGTAACTCCCGTGACGACTGTGGTGTAAGGAATGGCCGTTTGAGCGACAACTGTCTGAGTGGCTCCAGAGCCGGCGAGAGTGACCAAAGACGTGCCGGCAAAGGTGCCCGGCACGCCTGACGGGATGGTGGTGTAGAAGATCTGAGGCAGAGCTGTTTGGGCGAGAACCGTGTTTCCGACAGTGGCCAGAGAAGTTCCGGTAAAGGTACCAGAAACCCCGGTGAGAACTGTCGTGTACGGTACGGCAGTTTGAGCCAGGACGGTTCTCGTTGCTCCGGTGCCCGCGAGGGTAGTGAGAGAGGTTCCGGCGAATGTGCCTGCAACTCCTGAAGCAACCGTAGTGTAGAAGATCTGCGGCAAGGCTGTTTGGGCGAGTACCGTAGCCACGCTTCCGACGGCGGGTAGGGTAGAAAGCTGCGTTCCCGTGAAGGTGCCGGTGACTCCCGTAGGTACCGTGACGTACGAAACCACGGGCAAGGCCGTTTGCGCGAGGACGGTCGCGACGTTTCCGACGGCGGGCAACGTAGACAGCTGCGTTCCAGTAAAGGTGCCGGTGACGCCCGTAGGAACAGTAACATAGGAAACGACTGGCAATGCTGTTTGAGCCAATACCGTGGCCACACTGCCGACAGCGGGGAGGGTCGAGAACTGGGTTCCGGTAAAGGTGCCGGTGACTCCCGTAGGCACTGTAACATATGATACCACAGGCAAAGCAGTCTGGGCGAGGACTGTGGCAACGCTGCCAACAGCCGGAAGGGTTGAGAACTGCGTGCCAGTGAAGGTGCCGGTGACTCCTGTTGGAACAGTCACGTACGAGACAACTGGAAGAGCAGTCTGCGCCAGCACCGTAGCCACACTTCCAACGGCCGGCAACGTCGACAAGCGGGTGCCTGTAAATGTGCCGGTAACGCCAGTCGGGACGGTAGTGTACGAGATGGGTGGAAGAGCCGTCTGTGCCAATACTGTGGCCACGCTTCCCACTGCTGGCAAGGTTGAGAATTGCGTGCCTGTGAAACTGCCAGTAACTCCCGTCGGGACGGTGACGTAGGAGATGACTGGGAGAACGGTCTGCGCCAAGACGGTTCCGATAGTTCCAGAGACTGGCAAAGTTGACAATTGGGTACCCGCAAAGGTTCCGGTAACGCCAGTAGGAATGGTGAGATACGAGATCGAGGGCAGAGCGGTCTGAGCAAGTACAGTTCCGATGGTGCCGGTGACTGGCAAAGTTGAAAGTTGCGTACCCGCGAAAGTTCCAGTAACACCCGTCGGGAGAGTGATGTATGAGATGACTGGGAGGGCAGTCTGAAGCACAACAGTTGCGATGCTCTGCCCGGCTCCGGTGGTCGGAAGGGTGACGGTCTGGGTGCCGGTGAAGCTGCCCACAACCCCACTGGTGATGGTCGTGAAGAAGATGTTGGGCAGGGCGGTCTGAAGGACGACCGTTCCGATGCTCTGTCCAGCGCCGGTGGTGGGCAGAGTAACGGTAGACGTGCCGACAAATGTGCCACTAACACCGCTGGTGACGGTGACGTAGGAAATGGGCCGGATGGCCGTCTCCAATAACACGGTGCCAACGCTTCCGGTGGCCGGGAGGGTGGTCACAGAAGTACCGGTGAAAGTACCAATGACGCCAGTGATGATGGTCGTGTAAGAGACAATGACCGAGCTGGGAATGGCAGTCTGGAGGACCACTGTTCCGAGGCCCCCTCCAACAGCCGGCAGGGTGGTTGTCTGAGTGCCGGTAAAACTACCGGTGATGCCACTGGTGACGGTGAGGTATCCAGTGGGCAAGGCGGTCTGGAGCAGAACGGTTCCGAGACCGCTGACGGCCGGGATCGTCGAAGTCTGGGTGCCGAGGAAGTTGCCCGCGACTCCGGTGAGGAGAGTCGTGTACGAGATCGGGATTGCGGTCTGAAGAAGCACCGTACCGATTGTTCCAGTCGCCGGCAAGGTGGTTGCTGAAGTTCCAAGGAAGGTTCCAAAGACGCCGGTGACGATGGTCGTGTAGGACGTGGCTGGTGGTACGGCTGTCTGGAGGACAACAGTGCCGAGGGTTCCAGTGACTGGGAGAGTCGTGGTCTGGGTGCCTGTGAAGGTGCCAACGATGCCAGACAAGATGGTGGTGTATCCCGTGGACAAGGGAGGAATGGCAGTCTGCAACAAGACAGTGCCCAAGGTGCCAGTGGCCGGCAAGGTAATGGTTGAGGTACCGATAAAGGTGCCAGCGATGCCTGTCGGAATTGTCGTGTACGATGTGGCAGGGGGTAGGGCTGACTGAACCAGGACGGTTCCAATGGTGCCAGTAAATGGCAAAGTGGTTGTCTGGAGGCCGGCAAAGTTTCCTGCAATGCCAGTGAGAATCGTAGTGTAGGAGGTCACCGGTGCGACAGGCAAGGCCGACTGGATCAAGACAGTGCCAATGGAGCCAGTGAAAGGAGGAGTTGTCGTATGGACACCGCTGAAAGTTCCGGTGACACCGGTGAAGATGGTCGTGTACGAGGTAACGGCTGCCGGTGGTACGGCGGTCTGGAGCAAGACAGTTCCGATAGTTCCAGTGAATGGTAGGGTTGACGTCTGCGTCCCGCTGAATGTGCCAGAGACTCCAGTGACCACCGTGGTGTACGAGGTGACAGGGATGGGAATGGCGGTTTGTTGGAGGACCGTACCAAGGGTACCCGTGAGCGGCAGGGTTGAGAGTTGAGTTCCCAAGAACGTGGCTCCCAGGACGCCGGTTGGGATGGTGATGTACGAAGTGACCGGGTTGGGGATAGCAGTCTGCTGAAGAACAGTTCCGATTGTGCCGGTGACGGGGAGGGTAGAAAGCTGGGTCCCGAGGAACGTGGCCCCCAAAACTCCAGTCGGGATGGTGATGTAGGAGGTGACTGGGTTGGGAATGGCAGTCTGCTGAAGAACAGTTCCAATAGTGCCGGTGACGGGTAGTGTCGATAATTGAGTTCCGAGGAATGAAGCTCCCAACACTCCCGTGGGAATCGTGACATAGGACGTGACGGGGTTGGGAATAGCCGTCTGTTGTAGAACAGTGCCAATGGTTCCGGTGACTGGAAGAGTGGAAAGCTGGGTTCCGAGGAATGTGGCTCCCAATACTCCTGTGGGAATCGTGACATACGAAGTGACGAGAGGAATGGCGGTTTGTTGCAGAACGGTTCCAATTGTGCCAGTAACAGGAAGGGTAGAGAGTTGCGTTCCGAGGAACGTAGCCCCCAGGATTCCTGTCGGGATCGTGACGTACGAAGTAGCGGCGGGCAGAGCCGTCTGTTGCAGCACGGTGCCAATGGTACCAGTGACAGGCAAAGTCGTAAGCTGAATACCCGTGAAGGTGGCTCCCGCAATGCCAGTGGGAATTGTGATGTACGAAGTCGCTGCCGGAAGGGCGGTTTGCTGAAGCACGGTGCCGATGGTTCCAGTGACTGGCAACGTGGAGAGTTGGATGCCGGTGAAGGTAGCACCAATAACTCCGGTCGGGATCGTAATGTACGAGGTAGCAGCCGGAAGAGCAGTCTGTTGAAGCACCGTACCGATGGTGCCGGTGACGGGCAAAGTAGAAAGCTGGATGCCTGTGAAGGTGGCCCCAATGACTCCCGTGGGAATTGTGATGTATGAAGTGGCGGCTGGCAGAGCTGTTTGTTGGAGTACAGTGCCGATGGTTCCAGTGACTGGGAGGGTAGACAGCTGGATTCCTGTGAACGTGGCGCCAGCAACTCCAGTGGGAATCGTGATGTAGGAGGTGGCGGCTGGAATGGCCGTCTGCAATAAGACAGTTCCGATGCTTCCTGTAACCGGAAGAGTGGTGGCACGGGTGCCGACAAAAGTCTCGCCAGCGATGCCAGTAAGGATTGTCGTATAGGAAGTTGTCGGGGCATCCGGAATAGCCGTCTCCAAAAGGACAGTTCCAAGGGTGCCGACGACAGGCAAAGTGGTTGCCCTCGTACCAGGGAAGCTGGTCCCGGTGATACCAGTGAGGATCGTAGTGTACGATGTCGTGCCGGGGCTCGGGATGGCCGTCTGAAGGACGACAGTGACGAGTCCAGGGGCTGTGGCGGCGGCTGGCAAGGTGGTTGTCTGCGTTCCTGCGAACGTGCCAAAGATACCAGTGACAATGGTGACGTAGGAAGTGTTGATCACGATGACCGAAGAGCTTGAAGACGCGCTGCTGACCGATGGGAGAGCAGTCTGAATGAGAACGGTCGCGATATTGCCCGTGCCGACGACGGGAAGAGTGGTTGTCTGAGATCCAGCAAAGTTGCCAGGGATTCCTGTGAGCAGTGTGGTGTAGGAGATGGCGGGAAGCGCAGTTTGAAGGACGACAGTCGCCAGTCCGTTGGATCCGACAACAGGCAAAGTGCTGGTCTGGGTTCCGATGAACGTGCCAGGGATGCCCGTGAGAACGGTCGTGTAAGAGACGCTCGGAAGCGCAGTCTGGAGAAGAACAGTGGCCACGTTTCCGGTACCGACGACGGGCAAAGTGGTCGTCTGGGTGCCGATGAAGCTTCCAGCGATGCCAGTAACCAAGGTGGTGTACGATAGACTCGTAGTGGGGATTGCGGTCTGTAGAACGACAGTTCCGAGGCCGTCGATGCCGGTGCCAGGCAGAGTGGTTGTCTGAGTTCCAGTAAAGGTTCCAACAATTCCGCTGAAAATCGTGGTGTATGAAGTGGCAGCGGGAAGAGCAGTCTGGAGAACAACTGTTCCAAGGCCATTGGAGCCGGTACCAGGAAGAGTAGAAGTCTGCGTGCCGATAAAGGTACCCGGGATACCCGTGATGATTGTGGTATAGGAAGCCACAGTCGTCGAGGGGACAGCCGTTTGTAAGACAACAGTGCCGAGACCGTTGGTGCCGACTCCAGGAAGAGTGGTGGTCTGGGTTCCGGTGAAAGTGCCAAAGACACCACTGAGAATGGTCGTGTACGAGACGGCAGTGGTTGTGGGAATTGCCGTCTGGAGGACAACGGTGCCGAGGCCATTGGTTCCAATGCCGGGCAAAGTCGATGTCTGAGTACCAGTGAATGATCCCGGAACACCCGTGATGACGGTCGTGTATGAGGTGGCTGCGGGAAGGGCAGTCTGAAGAACGACGGTGGCCAAGCCGTCCAATCCGATACCGGGGAGGGTAGTGGTTTGGGTGCCAGTGAAACTGCCAGGAACGCCAGAGACGATGGTCGTGTATGATTGCACAGCCGACGTAGGAATGGCGGTCTGCAAGACGACGGTGGCTGTGATGCCGATGCCGATTCCGATGGACGGGATGGGCAGGGTACTTGTCTGAGTGCCGGTGAAGCTGCCCAAGATACCAGTGACAATGGTGATGTACGCGATGCTGACGCTGCTAGTAGGCGACAAGGTGGCAGAAGGAAGAGCCGTCTGCAAGAGAACAGTTCCGATGCTGCCAGTGCCGATCGGCAGTGTAGTAGCCTGCGTACCGATAAACGTTCCCGGAATGCCAGTCAACACGGTGACGTACGAGAGAACCGGGCTTGGAGTTGCGAGTGCGGTCTCTAGGAGAACAGTGCCAACAGTCCCGGTGACGATGGGCAGCGTAGTCGTCTGGGTACCTGTGAAGATGCCTGGGACTCCAGTCAAGATGGTGGTGTAAGTTACACCAGCGCTGCTCGAAGTCGGCGTGGGAACGGCAGTCTGGAGGATGATGGTGCCAACGCCGTTGGTTCCCGCGGGGAATGTCGAGGCCAAGGTTCCAATAAAAGTGCCTGGGATGCCCGTCACGATGGTGACATAAGACGCAGCTTGGACAGTAGGAACGGCAGTCTGAATGATGACGGTGGCAATACCATTGGAACCGGCCGGCAGCGTTGATGTCTGCGCGCCCAAAAAGGTGCCTGGTACTCCGGTGAGCAAGGTCGTGTATGAAACGGGGCTTGCTGTAGGCAGAGCAGTCTGAACAATGACCGTTGCAAGTCCATCGAGGCCAGCAGGCAACGTAGTCGTCTGTGAGCCCAAGAATGTGCCTGGGATGCCAGTGAGCAATGTGGTGTATGAAACTGGGCTGCCGGTTGGCAAGGCGCTCTGGATGACAACAGTTGCGAGACCATCGGGGCCAGCAGGGAGGGTTGAAGTCTGCGAGCCCAAGAAGGTTCCTGGGATTCCTGTGGATAGAGTGGTGTATGACACAGGGCTGGCTGTGGGGAGAGCAGTCTGGATGACCACAGTCGCGATTCCGTTGGTACCAGCAGGGAGGGTTGAAGTCTGCGCCCCGAGGAAACTTCCCGGAACGCCTGTGAGCACCGTTGTGTACGACAGAGGGCTTGATGTTGGCAAAGCTGTCTGGATGAGAACGGTAGCCAGGCCGCCAGAGCCAGCGGGAAGGGTGGTTGTCTGGGCTCCCAAGAAAGTGCCGGGAACTCCGCTGAACACCGTGGTGAAGGAAAGCGGGCTGGTAGTCGGGAGTGCTGTCTGAATAACCACAGTCGCAATGCCGTCGGTTCCGGCCGGCAGAGTTGTTGTCAAAGGCGTTGTGAACGTGCCGGGAATACCAGAGAACAGAGTCGTGTACGACGTTGGATTGCCAGTAGGTAGAGCGGTCTGGATGACCACTGTTGCGATGCCATTGGATCCAACAGGTAGGGTGCTTGTTTGGGCGCCAATGAAGGTACCCGGAACACCAGTAAGTACGGTCGTGTACGATGTAGGGCTTGCCGTCGCAGTTGGAAGCGCAGTTTGAATGACCACGGTCGCGATGCCATCAAGTCCAGCTGGTAAGGTGGTTGTAAGCGGCGCGATGAACGTGCCGGGAATGCCAGAGAACAGAGTCGTATAGGATGTCGGAACGCCAGTGGGTAGTGCCGTTTGGATAATCACCGTAGCAACTCCATCAGGTCCAACTGGAAGAGTGCTGGTCTGGGATCCCAAGAAAGTTCCAGGAATGCCGGTAAGCAAGGTCGTGTAAGAGGCACTCGCCGTCGGGATCGCACTCTGGACAAGTACGGTGACGAGACCACTGGGACCGGCAGGCAATGTGGTTGTCTGAGCTCCGATAAATGTGCCAGGGACACCAGTGAAGACAGTTGTGTAAGAAAGACCCGACGTAGGAAGGGCGCTCTGCACAACGACGGTAGCAAGGCCATCAGGGCCTGCGGGCAAGGTCGTGGTTTGAGGACCAACGAAAGTTCCGGGCACGCCAGAGAAGATGGTGGTGTACGAAACCGGGCTTGCGGTGGGTAGGGCAGTCTGAAGAAGGACAGTTGCAATGCCGTTGGTGCCCACAGGCAAAGTTGTCGCTTGAGTTCCGAGGAACGTGCCAGGAACACCGGTCAAGACCGTAGTAAAGGAGACACTAGCAGACGGGATAGCGCTCTGGACGAGAACAGTTGCCAATCCATCGGGTCCTGCTGGAAGAGTGGATGTCTGAAGACCAGCAAAAGTGCCGATGATGCCCGTGACGACTGTCGTGTACGAGACAGTGACGCTGGGGCTGGAAGTGGCCAGAGGAAGGGCAGTCTGGATGAGTACGGTGGCAGATCCATCGTTGCCTGCGGGAAGGGTAGTCGTCTGAGTGCCGATGAAGGTACCAGGAACGCCTGTGATGAGAGTGATGTACGAGATTCCACTGGTGATGGTTGGCGTGGCCACGGAACTGCTCGTCTCCGTGAGAGGAACGAAGACAATGACCGTGTTGGGCAGAGTGGGATCGCCGCTGATGCTGACCAAAATCGTGGTGGTGATTCTCGTCGTTCCGGTGTAAGGAGAGAAGATGGTTGTGAGGTCACGGCTGAGGATCGAAGTTGGGGCAGATGTGATGGTAGGTTGCTGAACCACAACCGTTCCTGGGTCACCGAGAGAAGCCGGCTGAACTGTGAAGGTCGTGGGGCTTCCAACGGAGGTAACTGTGGTGTAGGTGACGGATGGCAGCGAGGCGGAGGTGTCGGTGATCTCGGGGACCTGCACAATGACGCTTCCAATGCCAGAACCCACAGGAGGAATTGAAAAGGTCGTAGCAATAGAGCCGGTGATGGTGAGAGTCGTGTAAGACGCGAGGAGGGCAGTCGGGGTCTGGATAACCACCGTTCCGAGTCCTGTAGGGTCGGCGGCCGGGATGGTAAACGTCGATGCGACTGGACCACCCGATGTGACAGTGGTGAAGAAGGCTCCCGGGCTGACAGTGGGTGTCTGGATGATGACGGTCCCAAGGCCGGTTGAATCAGCGGCCGGGATCGTGAAAGTGGAAGCGACGGGACCACCAGAAGTGAGAGTCGTGAAGAAGGCTCCAGGGCTAGCGGTGAGAGTCGGTGTCTGGACGATGACTGTGCCAACGCCGCCAATGATGTTGGGCAGGATAGTGCTGGTCGCAGCGACCAGTCCTCCCGTGGTGATGGTGGTGAAGATGCCAGCCAAGCTTGACGTGGGCTCGGAGATAATAACCGAGACGATGCCGTCCAGTCCAGTGACGGTTGCCGTGGCCGGAAGAGCTCCGGTGCCTGGAACCGTGGTGAAGATGGTCGAAGGGGTGACTCCCGCGGGTACATTCGTGCTTGGGAGCTCCACGATGACGGAGACGATTCCACCGAGGCCACTGGCCGTAGTAGTAGTCGGGAGAGCGCCGGTTCCCACAATGGTGGTGAAGACCGTAGTAGGAACCACGGGGGTCTGGCCCGAGGTTGTAGGCTCCAAGAAGATGACGGAGACGACTCCATCTGCTCCCGTGATTGTGGTAGTCGCTGGCAGGGAAGCGCTTCCGGACAGTGTGGTGAAGACCGTGGTCGGTGCAGCTCCCGAGGGGAGGGTGGGAGTCTGAAGAATGACAGAGACGATTCCATCGGGCCCGGTGACGGTGGTAGTCGCAGGCAAGACTCCAGTGCCCGGCTGAGTGGTGAAGACCGTAGAGAGGATCTGTCCAAGAGCCGTTGGGGTCTGCACGATGACGGACACGATTCCATCAGAGCCGGTGATCGTGGCAGTAGCCAGAAGCGAGCCGGTTCCAGGTGCGGTGGCGAAGACCGTGGAGGGCGTAATCGACGGCAAGCCACCGGAGATGGTCGGGGTCTGGATGATGACCAGACCAACTCCGGTAGGATCCGATGGCAGAACGGTGGTCGTTGCTGGAACAAGACCAGAGTAGCCGCTCGTGACGGTTTGGAAGATATTGGGAAGGTCGATGATGACCGTCGCCGGAAGGCCGGTGCCGGCGGGAGCGATCGTGGTGGTGCCGGCAGATGGTGCGCCGAAGCGAGTTGAAGTGACCTCGGCAAAGATGCCAGGGATGTTGACGAGAACCGTGGTCGGGTCTCCGGGCTGCGCGGGAGTCTCGGTCTGAATAAGAGTGACGGATCCGCTGTATGTGCTGAAGACAGTCGTGATGCCTCCAATCGTGGGAGATGCCGTGGCCGCACCCGGGACTTGGATCATGATTGTCTGGACACCATCGGAGCCCATCGGCAGAGTTGAGGTCGCTGTGACGCTGAGACCAGGGATTGTGGTCGTGGAGAGCACAAACCGACGAGGAACACCAAGAAGAACAGTGACAACATCCCCGCTTCTTGAAGGAACGAGAGTCGAGATCTGAGTGACGGAGGCCGTGATGAAAGACGTAATGGTCGTGTACGAAGTACCGTCCGAGATGGTGAGAGAAGGTGTGCTTGAAGGCACGGCAGTCGGGACTTGGATGAAGACGGTGCCTGGCAGACCAGAGGCCGCGGGAGCAAGCGTCTGGAAGAGAGTTGAGGCACCAGAGTATCCAGTCGTAACGGTGATGTACGAGATTATGGACTGAGTGACTGAGATCGCGGGCGTGGTCGTGGCCGTGGCAGTTGGAACCTGTATAACAACGGTGGCGAGTCCATCTGCGCCGGTGACCGAGCCGATGAGCGTTTGAAGGAGCGAGCCACCATAGCCACTCGTGACCGTCGTGTAGGAGACGCCCGGCAATGTGGTGGGCAGGGAAGCCGTGCCAGTAGGGATGTTGACCTCCACGGTAATGTAGCCGTCGATGCCGGGGAGCGATCCGATGAGAGTCTGGATGAATGAGCCGCCATAGCCACTGGTTACTGTGGTGTATGAGGCCGGGGCCGAGATGGACGGGCTAGAGGTAATTGCCAGGGTAGGGGTCTGAATGACAACCGTGGCGAGGCCATCAGCGCCAGTAGCGGTACCAATGAGAGTCTGCAGCAAAGATCCAGCGTAGCCGCTCGTGACGGTGGTGTAAGAAAGGCCGGGAATCGTTGCAGTCGGGGAGGTAAGTCCCAGAGTAGGAGTCTGAATGACAACCGTCGCCAAGCCATCTGCGCCAGTCTGCGTTCCAATGAGAGTCTGGAGAAGCGAGCCGTCGTAGCCACTTGTCACGGTGGTGTAGGAAAGGCCTGGAATAGTGGAAGTCGGCGAGGTAATGGCAATCGTGGGCGTCTGGATGACAACCGTGGCCAGCCCATCGGCTCCAGTTTGTGTTCCAATAAGAGTCTGGAGAAGGGATCCTCCGTAGCCGCTGGTGACTGTGGTGTACGAGAGACCAGGAATGGTGGCCGTGGGGGACGTGACCGCATTGGTGGGAGTCTGAACGACGACGGTGACAAGACCATCGACGCCAGTGACTGAACCAGTGGAGGTGGCGATGACAGAGCCATCGTAACCCGTGGTGAGCGTGATGAACAAGCCAGGGCTTCCCGTGACGGTGGGCAAGGAAGCGGAGGTTCCGGTCGGTGAAAGAACGACCACAGTAACGAAGCCATCAACTCCGGTGAGGATGCCCGTCTCGGTCGCGAGGACAGACCCAGGGTAGCCGCTGGTGATGGTGGTATACACGGCTCCAAGAGCGCTCGTGGCACTTGGAACTTGAATGACAACAGTGCCGGGGTCTCCGGGGTTGGCCGGAGGAATGGTAGTTGTCAACGGAGCCAGGCCAGTGAAGCCGCCGCTCGTGATCGTCACGTAAGAGATGGCTTCCACGCTGATAGAGCTGGTAGGAACCTGGACGATGACAGTTCCAGGATCGCCAGGAGCGCCGGGGGCCACAGTGGTGGTCTGAGGAATGAGTCCGGTGTATGCGCTGGTGACCGTGGTGTAAGAGATGCTGTTCGTATTGAGCACGTTGCTGGGAACCTGAACAATGACGGTGGCAAGTCCAGAAGGATCCGTCGCCGCAGGGGGGATCGTGGTCGTCAATGTGACTGAGCCATCATAGGTGCTAAAGAGCGTCGTGAAGAAGCTGCCCGGTGAGACGGTGAGGCTGCCGGTGAGGAGGCTCGAGGTATCCAGAATGTCAGGAACCTGAATGACAACTGTTCCCAGGCCTGTGGGATCCGCGGCGGGAATAGTAGACGTCAAAGTGACTGAGCCAGGGTACGTGCTGAACACCGTAGTGAACAACGCACCCAAAGCACTCGTGGCCGTAGGAATAACTCCAGTGTCAGGAATCTGGATAATCACGGTGCCGAGGCCAGCCGGGTCGGTAGCAGCAGGAGGCAAAGTGGTTGCCAAAGTGACGGATCCTGGGTAATTGCTGAAGATGGTGGTGAACGAGGCCGCCAAAGCACCGCCAGATGAGCTGGTACCAGTAGCCTGAACATCGGGGACTTGGATAATAACCGTTCCAGTTGCGAGACCGGCGGGATCCGTGGCAGCGGGAGGAATGGTAGTCGTCAAAGTGATCGACCCCGGGTAGCTGCTCACGATGGTCGTGTAGAAGATGCCAGGCGAAGCCAAGAGATCCGAGGTGGTAAGAGGAACCTGGACAACAACAGTGCCGATGCTGCCTCCCGCGGCGGGGTCGATCGTGGTAGTGATCGGGGCAGATCCCGAGAGGAAGCTGACAATCGTCGTGTAAGTGATGCTGACACTGACAGTCGGGCTGGAAGTGACCAGGACATTGGGTAACTGGACGATGACGGTGCCGATGTTGGCTGGGTCGCCGCTGGCCGGAGCAAGAGTCGACGTGAGAGGAACATCGCCAGTGTACGTGCTGAAGATTGTGGTGTAGCTGATGCCATTAGAGTTGACAGATGAAGTGGGCAACGCGGTGAGAACCGAGCTGGGCTGGAGAATGACAACAGTGCCAGTCTGGCCAGGCGCACCTGGTGCAATGGTAGAAGTCTGAATGATGGACCCATCGTATCCGCTGAAGATGGTAGTGAAGGGCACACCTGACGTTGCGATGGCCTCGGGCTCGAAGAAGATGATGGTGCCGACGGTGTCGGTCCCTGAGGGAGCCTGTGTGGAGAAGGACGGCAACAATCCAGTGTACGTGCTGGTGACCGTAGTGTAAGAAGAGACACCAGGAATCTGGACGCTCGAGCTGGGCACCAGCAGGATGACGGTGCCAACAGCATCGGTGCCAGCAGGGGCCAGAGTCGAGGTCGCCAGCAACGAGCCCGCGTACGTGCTGATGATGGTAGTGTAAGACACGGTAACGCTTGGCACGGCGGTGCCCGATGGCTCCAAAATGACGACTGTTCCGAGTACATCGGTGCCGACCGCCGGAATGGTGGACGTGGCAACGATGGAGCCATCATATCCGCTTGTGATTGTGGTAAAGGAGCCAGCGTTGGATGTCGTAAGGAGCAGAGCGGGATCCAGAACGATGACGGTCGCAGGATCTCCAGAGACAGCTGGCGGAATTGTGGAGGTCAAGGTCTCGGTACCTGTGTACGGTCTCGTGATGGTGATGCCCGGGGTGTCTATCGTGATGGGGTTCAGGATGATGATGGTTCCCTCAGTGTCCGATCCAGTCGGGAAGATGGTGGTCGCGGATGGAAGGGCGCCCGAGTAAGAGCTCGTAATGGTGGTGAAGCTAATGCCAGCACTACTCGTGGGTACCAAAATGACGACAGCACCAACATTCTCTGTGCCCGTTGGCAGAACGGTCGAGGTTGAGCGCACGATACCAGAGTAACCGCTGGTGAGCGTGATGAACTGGCCAGGCGAAGCGCCAAGGGCGGAGCTTGGTACAAGAACCACGACATTTCCAGGCTGCCCCGAGGGTCCTGCTGGGAGAGTGGTGGTCAAGGTGACCGAGCCGTCGTAAGTGCTGGTCAATACGTTGGGCAGAGCCACGGTGGGGGTAGTCAAAGCACCAGGGATGCTTGGTACTAGTACGACAGTCGAGCCAGGCTCTCCAGAAGGGCCAGCAGGAAGAGTCGTGGTGAGGGTAATCGATCCATCGTACGTGCTAGTCAGGATGTTCAAGTCCGCAGTGGGCGTAGTGATGGCACCGGTGAGACTTGGCACCAGGACAACAGTCGAACCAGGCTCGCCTGAAGGACCAACAGGCAAAGTGGTCGTGAGAGTGACTGAGCCGTCATATGTGCTGGTCAAGAAGCTTCCCAGTGCAGAAGTAGCGCCAGGGACCAAGACGACGATTGGGCCAGGTTCTCCCGAAGGGCCAGCCGGAAGCGTCGTGGTCAGAGTGATGGATCCGCCATACGTGCTGGTGAAGAGGTTGGGCAGTGCCGAAGTCAAACCAGGTACCAAGACGACCGTGGGGCCAGGCTCGCCAGATGGACCAGCTGGAAGAGTGGTCGTGAGCGTAATGGAGCCATCGTACGTGCTCGTGAAGAGGTTGGGCAAAGCACTCGTGAGGCCAGGGACCAACACAACCGTTGCACCAGGATCGCCGGACGGGCCAGCGGGGAGCGTTGTAGTGAGAGTGACAGAGCCATCGTAAGTGCTGGTGAAGAGGTTGGGCAGAGCAGATGTCGGCAAGGCGGATGTGAGACCGGGAACCAGAACGACCGTGGGTCCAGGCTCTCCTGATGGGCCGGCAGGAAGGGTGGTGGTAAGCGTGATAGATCCATCGTAAGTGCTGGTAAAGAGGTTGGGCAACGCCGATGTGGCGCCAGGGACGAGGACCACAGTCGGCCCAGGCTCGCCAGAGGGACCGGCAGGCAAAGTGGTAGTGAGAGTGATGGAGCCATCGTACGTGCTGGTGAACAAGCTTGGCAAAGCCGATGTTGGCAGAACAGATGTCAAGCCTGGAACCAAGACCACGGTAGGCCCAGGTTGTCCAGATGGACCAGCTGGGAGGGTAGTGGTCAAGGTTATCGAGCCATCATACGTGCTGGTGAAAAGGTTGGGAAGTCCGCCAACTGAAATGGTTGGAACTAAGATGATGGTGGCACCAGGTTCACCAGAGGGACCGGCAGGAAGGGTAGTCGTCAGTGTGACTGATCCATCATAAGTGCTCGTGAAGAGATTGGGAAGACCACCGACGGAAATTGTCGGAACGAAGATGATGGTGGCGCCAGGCAAGCCAGATGGGCCAGCAGGAAGCGTAGATGTAAGAGTGACTGAGCCGTCGTATGTGCTCGTGAACAACCCACCTCCAACATTGGTGGCGCTTGGAATCAGCACAAGTGTTGGTCCAGCAGGTAAGGTGGTCGTAAGAATGACAGATCCGTCGTACGTGCTGGTCAAGACATTGGGCAATGCTGGAGAGCCGGGAACACTAGGGACCAAGACCACAGTTGCAAGGTCTCCTGAAGGTCCGACGGGCAGAGTAGTAGTCAAGGTAACGGAGCCATCGTAAGTGCTTGTCAACACGTTAGGAAGTGCTGGAGCCGTGACACCTGGAACCAAAACGACAGCTGTCGGGTCGCCAGATGGCCCAATTGGCAGCGTCGTTGTGATTGTGACTGAGCCATCGTACGTAGACGTAAGAAGATTGGGAAGACCAGGCACGGTGGCGCTTGGAATGACACTTGGCACAAGAACCACCTCTGCCGGGTCGCCAGAGGGTCCAATGGGCAAAGTCGTTGTCAATGTGACGGAACCACCGTATGTGGAAGTCAAGACGTTGGGGAGGCCAGTCGCAGTGACACTTGGGATAGCGCTTGGGACCAGGATGACCGTTGCCGGGTCACCCGAGGGACCGATAGGTAAAATCGTAGTCAAAGTGACAGAGCCATCGTAAGTTGAAGTAAGCAAGTTGGGAAGTCCAGGCGCGGTGACACTTGGGACAATGCTCGGGACGAGAACGACGAGAGTCGGGTCTCCTGAAGGACCGATTGGAAGCGTGGTGGTGAGTGTGACAGAGCCATCGTATGTCGACGTGAGAACATTCGGGAGGCCGGCAGCCGCAGACGAAGGCACCAAGACTACAGTTGCCGGGTCACCAGAGGGACCAATGGGCAAAGTAGTAGTAAGTGTAACCGATCCATCGTAAGTGCTGGTCAAGATATTCGGAAGACCAGCCGCACCGGTGTTGCTCGCGCCAGGTACGAGGATGACCGTGGCCGGGTCGCCAGATGGGCCGATGGGCAAGGTGGTTGTAAGAGTAACCGATCCATCGTAGGTGCTCGTGAGAATGTTGGGCAGACCGGCGCCAGCTGAAGAAGGCACCAGAACAACAGTCGCAGGGTCGCCTGAAGGTCCAATAGGCAAAGTAGTTGTGAGGGTGACTGAACCGTCGTATGTGCTGGTAAGGATATTGGGCAAGCCAGCGGCGGCCGAAGACGGCACCAAAACGACTGTTGCCGGATCACCAGAAGGACCGATTGGCAGAGTGGTCGTGAGCGTTACCGAGCCATCGTAAGTGCTGGTGAGAATGTTGGGAAGACCACCAGCACCAGCGCTCGTCGCATCAGGCACGAGGATAACCGTAGCCGGATCTCCGGAGGGCCCGATGGGCAGCACCGTAGTGAGAGTGACTGAACCGGCATAGGTGCTGGTAAGGACATTCGGAAGACCGGGGGCATCCGTAATGGAAGCTCCCGGAACCAGGACGATTGTGGCCGGGTCTCCAGAGGGGCCTGCTGGAAGCACGGTGGTGAGAGTGACCGAGCCGCCATATGTGCTTGTGAGGAGAGTGGGTAGCCCTGGAGCATCGGTAATAGGGGCACTGGGAACCAAGACAATCGTCGCCGGGTCGCCGGAGGGACCAGCCGGAAGAACAGTTGTAAGGGTCACGGAGCCGCCGTATGTACTCGTGAGAATGTTGGGCAGCCCCGGAGCATCAGTCGTAGTAGCACCAGGAACCAAGACGATCGTGGTAGGGTCACCAGAGGGACCGATTGGAAGTACAGTTGTGAGAGTGACTGAGCCGGCGTATGTGCTTGTAAGCACATTAGGCAGTGCTGAAGCGTCCGTGATGGTGGCGCCAGGCACAAGGATGATTGTAGCGGGATCACCAGAAGGTCCAACCGGCAAGACAGTTGTCAAAGTAATGGAGCCAGTATACGTGCTCGTCAGAATATTAGGTGATCCAGGTCCAGCAGTGATAGTAGGGGCACTGCTAGGCACCAGGATGACCGTTGCTGGATCGCCAGACGGTCCGATGGGAAGGGTAGTCGTGAGGGTGACTGAACCACCGTACGTGCTGGTGAATAGGTTGGGCAGGTTGATGCCAATCGAAAGGTCAATCAGCGGAGGAGTACTAGGCACCAGAATGACGGTGGCAGGATCCCCAGACGGGCCGATTGGCAGGACTGTTGTGATGGTGGATGGACCTCCGTAAGTACTTGTAAATAGACCTGGAAGGTTGATGCCAAGAGAGATGTCGATGAGCGGAGGGACAGCGCTGCTGGGTACCAAGATAATCGTAGCTGGGTCGCCAGATGGTCCCAAAGGCAAAACCGTTGTAAGAGTGACCGAACCACCATACGTGCTGGTCAGCACGTTGGGGAGACCAGGCGCAGGCGTAATGGTAGGAGTGGCACTCGGGACCAGGATGATGGTAGCCGGGTCACCTGAGGGGCCGAGAGGCAAGACGGTAGTAAGAGTAACCGAGCCTCCGTATGTGCTTGTAAGAGCATTGGGTAGGCCGGGTGCCGGCGTAATGGAAGGAATAGAGCTGGGAACTAACACGACAGTGGCGGGATCGCCAGAAGGACCAATGGGAAGGGTGGTCGTAAGAGTGACTGATCCGTCATAAGTGCTCGTAAGAACATTAGGAAGACCAGGATTGTTGGAACCAGAGCTGGGCACCAACACGACTTCTGCTGGATCTCCAGAGGGCCCAATAGGAAGTGTGGTTGTGAGGGTAACCGAACCTCCATATGTGCTCGTGAAAACGTTGGGAAGACCGCCATTATTCGCGCCGGAGCTAGGAACAAGAATGACAGTTGCCGGATCTCCGGAAGGCCCGATGGGCAGCGTCGTCGTGAGAGTAACTGAGCCGCCATAGGTGCTCGTGAACACATTGGGAAGACCACCGTTGTTCGCGCCAGAGCTGGGGACCAAGACGACTGTGGCAGGGTCCCCAGAAGGTCCGATTGTCAAGACAGTTGTCAAAGTCACAGAGCCTCCGTAGACGCTCGTCAACACATTGGAGCCAGGCGCGCCTGTTTGGCTTGGACCAGTGCTGGGAACCAACACAACAGTTGCTGGGTCACCTGAGGGACCAATTGGCAGAGTTGTTGTGAGAGTAAGCGAGCCGTCGTACGTGCTGGTGAGAAGGTTTGGCAAGCCAGGCGTGGCGGTTGAAGTAGGACCACCAGGGACGAGAATCACCGTCGCGATGTCGCCAGAGGGACCGACGGGCAAAGTGGTGGTCAAAGTGACTGAGCCGCCATAGGTGCTGGTCAACACATTGGGCAGGGCAGGCGCCGTAGTTTGACTCGGCACAAGGATAACCGTGACGGGATCTCCAGACGGGCCAACGGGGAGAGCTGTGGTCAACGTGATCGATCCACCATACGTGCTGGTCAAGACGTTTGGCAAGCCAGGAGCAGGAGTTGTGCTGGGTACCAGAATGACTGTTGCGATATCACCTGAAGGCCCGACAGGAAGCGTGGTGGTCAACGTGACTGATCCACCATAGGTGCTCGTCAAGATGTTGGGTAGGCCACCAGCACCGGTCTGGCTTGGTACCAAGACTACAGTCTCCGGATCGCCAGAGGGACCAACTGGAAGGACAGTTGTGAGAGTGACTGATCCTCCATACGTAGAAGTAAGGACATTCGGCAAGCCAGGAGCAGATGTCACGCTTGGAACCAAGATGACGGTTGCGATATCTCCAGAAGGCCCGACGGGCAAGGTGGTAGTGAGGGTAACCGATCCACCGTATGTCGATGTCAAGATATTCGGGAGACCAGGAGCGCCAGTCTGGCTTGGGACGAGGATGACCGTGGCAATGTCTCCTGAAGGGCCAACTGGCAATGTGGTGGTCAGGGTAATCGATCCTCCGTAGGTAGAAGTGAGAATGTTGGGGAGGCCAGGGGCCGCAGTTTGACTGGGTACCAGGACGACGGTGCCGATTGGTAGGGTCGTGGTCAAAGTGACGGATCCATCGTAGGTGCTGGTGAAGAGATTGCTTGGAACAGCGGGAGCAGCAGTCTGACTCGGCACCAGGATGACCGTCGCCGGGTCGCCAGAAGGTCCGATTGGGAGTGTAGTGGTGAGAGTAACCGAGCCATCATACGTTGAAGTGAAGATATTCGGCAATGATGGAACCCCAGTATTGGTAGGGATCAAAATGACAGTAGCACCAGGGTCGCCAGATGGGCCGACAGGCAAGGTCGATGTCAACGTGACTGAGCCATCATAGACACTAGTCAATACTCCACCAGGAGCAATCGTAGGTGTAACGATTGGAGAACTTGGCACAAAGATGACCGTCGCGCCGGGCTCACCGGACGGGCCAGTAGGCAGAACAGTGGTGAGGGTAATCGAGCCTCCGTACGTCTGCGTAAGGATGTTGGGAAGACCCGCGGCTCCGGTGCTGCTCGGCACCAAAATGACAGTCGCAGGATCACCTGATGGGCCGATAGGTAAAGTGGTCGTAATAGTGACGGAACCATCATAGGTACTGGTCAAAATGCCTCCAGGGCCAACCGTTGGTGTGGCAATCGGAGCGCTTGGAACGAAGATGACTGTCGCTCCAGGCTCTCCCGAGGGACCCGTAGGAAGGACAGTCGTTAAAGTCACCGAACCGCCGTATGTCTGAGTAAAAATATTGGGAAGCCCAGCAGCTCCCGTGCTGCTCGGCACCAATACAACGGTTGCGGGATTGCCTGATGGGCCAATGGGCAGAGTAGTCGTCAAAGTGACTGAGCCGCCGTATGTGCTAGTCAGAACGTCGCCAACAGACGGGACAGTTGGCGCCGCACTTGACAGACCAGGGACAAAGATAACCGTCGCGCCAGGCTCTCCCGAAGGACCCGTAGGAAGAACTGATGTCAAAGTCAAAGATCCACCGTAGGTCTGGGTCAAGATGTTGGGAAGTCCTGCCGCTGCGGTGCTGGTCGGTACCAAAGTGTTGCTTGGAACCAAAACGACAGTCGCTGGATCACCGGAGGGACCAACGGGCAAGGTAGTTGTAAGCGTGACCGATCCGTCGTATGTGCTGGTGAGCACATTTCCGAGAACCTGAGTAGGATCGACGGATGAGGCGCCTGGGGCGGAGGGGACAAAGATGACAGTCACGCCAGGGTCTCCCGCAGATCCCGTGGGAAGAACAGTGGTCAACGTGACTGAGCCGCCGTAAGTCTGGGTCAGAACGTTGGGCAAAGTAGGAGCCACAGTGACGCTTGGGGTGGCACTTGGAACGCCAGGCACGAAGATGACAGTTGCAGGATCTCCAGAGGGACCAATTGGCAAGACTGATGTTAGAGTGACTGAGCCTCCGTAGGTGCTCGTGAGGATGTTAGGTAGACCCACAGCACCAGTGTTGCTAGTGATGCCAGGTGTGCCTGGTACGAAGATGACAGTAGCAGGATCTCCAGAAGGACCGACTGGCAAGACTGAAGTCAACGTAACGGAGCCTCCGTAAGTGCTCGTCAAAATATTGGGTAGACCAGCAGCACCAGTATTGCTTGTGACACCAGGAGTACCCGGCACAAAGATGACTGTGGCAGGATCGCCGGACGGGCCAACTGGTAGGACTGAAGTTAAAGTCACTGAGCCTCCATAAGTGCTTGTCAGGATGTTGGGAAGTCCTGCGGCACCAGTATTGCTGGTGACACCAGGGGCGCTGGGGACGAAGATAATCGTCTGCGCAGGGTCTCCGGCAGAACCAGTGGAGATAACGGAAGTTAAAGTGACGGAGCCGTCGTACACACTCGTTACGACATTTGGAAGGCCTGCAGCACCAGTGTTGCTGGGAGCGCCAGTGGCGCTCGGCACAAAGATAACAGTGGCAGGATCTCCAGATGGGCCAACGGGGAGGACTGAAGTAAGAGTAACTGATCCTCCATAGGTGCTGGTCAAGATGTTGGGAAGTCCCGCAGGACCGGTGTTGCTGGGAATGATGGTCACGCCCGGAACAAAAATGATAGTTTGTGGGGGCACGTTCACGCCACCGTCAGTAACGACTGAAGTCAGGGTTACTGAGCCTGCATATGTGCTGGTCTGGATGTTGGGCAGACCAGTAGCGGCAGTGCTACTCGGCACAAAGATGATGGTTTGCGCCGGCTCACCCGATGGTCCAGTCGGCAGGACTGAGGTCAGGGTAACTGAACCGCCGTACGTGCTGGTCAAAACATTCGGCAAAGCCGGTGTGGGTGTACCAGTGGGAGTCGGGATGAGAATGACAGTCGCACCCGGCTCGCCGAAGGGGCCGGTGGGCAGTGTAGATGTGAGGGTGACAGAGCCGCCGTAGAAGCTGGTGAACAAACCACCAGCAGTCGGCACCGTAGCAGATGGAGTAGCCGTGTTGCTAGGGAGGAAGATGATAGTAGCACCCGGCTCGCCGGAAGGACCAGCAGGTAGGACAGAAGTGGATGGCACCAGTCCGCTGTAGAAGCTGGTGAAAACTCCAGCCAAGGCAGTGGTCGCGGGAGTGGTCGCAGCAGTGTTGCTGGGAACAAAGATGACGGTAGCGCCAGGCTGTCCAGATGGTCCAACGGGGAGCGTAGAGGTAAGAGTGATCGAACCTCCGTATGTGCTCGTGTAGAGACCGGCAGCCAAAGCCGTCGTGGCAGCAGTTGGCAGACCGGTGTTGCTCGGGAGGAAGATGACAGTAGCACCAGGCTCGCCAGAGGGACCTAGAGGCAATACAGATGTCGAAGGCACCAAGCCACTGTAGAAGCTGGTAATGACACCGCCAGCAGTGGGCGTTGCGGCACCTGCTGCACTGGTTGCACTCGGGACGAGAACAATGACAGTTCCAGGGTCGTTGGAGTTTGCCGGTGCGACAGTGGTAGTCAACGGCACCGAGCCAGTGTAGGTGGACAGGAACGTTGTGAGCACGTTATTGCCAACGCCAGGAGCAGCGCCGCCGGTCGAGCTGGCAACGTTGCTTGGGACCAAGACAATGAGAGTACCAGGGTCTCCCGGGTTTGCGGGCGAGGCGATCGCCGTAGAAATGATGGAGCCGCCATACGTCGATGTGACTGTGGTGAGGGGAATGGCGGGTGTGGCAGTGGGAGAAGCCAGCACGTTACTCGGGACGAGGACAACGAGAGTGCCAGTCGAGCCAGTTCCCGATGGAAGTACAGTCTGGAATGAAGTGACCGAGCCTGCGTAAGTTGAAGTAAGAGTGGCAAAGACCGCACCAGGGGAGGAGGTAACGGCTGGAACACCGGCGCTGAGGGTACCGGGATCAACGGTAGAGCTCGGAACGAAGACGACAAAAGTCCCCTGAGAGTTGGTTCCGGTGGGGAGAATAGTCGAAGTCGACGGCACAGATCCGGTGTAGGTGCTGATGAGCGTCGCGAAGTTGGCTCCCGGAGTGGTTGCAGGAGTTACTCCAGGGGTTGCCGTGGAGCTGGGAAGAAGAACAATGACTGTTCCCAGGCTATCAGTGCCGGCGGGAGCAAGCGTAGTGGTCGATGGAACCGCTCCAGTGTAAGTGCTGATGAGAGTCACAAGTGAAGCGGGTTGGACAGCTGGCGTTGCAGCTGGTCCTGTGGTCGGGAGGTTGACCGTGGGACTCGAAGTTGCAGGATCCTGACCAACAGTGGGAGTCTGAATAAGAACAAGGCCAACGCTGCCACTGACGGTAGGTAGAATGGTGGTGATCTGAGTATCGGTGCCAGAGTATCCAGTCTGAACGGTGATGAACGATAAGCCAGGGGCCGTGGGCGTAGGTGCAATGTTTGTGACCGCAGGGGACGAAGGAGTGAAGGGGGTCTGGATAATGATGGCTC
Organism: Colletotrichum godetiae; assembly: GCF_030913485.1. Lineage (NCBI taxonomy): Eukaryota > Fungi > Ascomycota > Sordariomycetes > Glomerellales > Glomerellaceae > Colletotrichum > Colletotrichum godetiae. Next base: position 703,614 of record NW_026851263.1, read on the forward strand.
CGACGGTCTCGGTTCCAGAGGGGAAGACTGTGGCGGTAGTCGGCACAGCTCCCGTATAGCCAACGGTGGTAGTAAGAAACGAAAGGCCAGATGTGGGAAGCGGAGTCTGGATAATGACAGTTCCCGGATCACCGGCATTCACAGGTGCCAAAGTGGTCGTTGCCACACCGGAGCCGAAGAATCCAGTCGTGAGAGTAACAAATGAGGCTGGGTCAACGGTGACCGAAGGAGCTGCAGCGGAAGTCGGTGTCAGGACGATCAAAGTCGTCGGATCACCAGCCGAAGAGGGAGTAAGTGTAAGAGTAGACGTGGCAGAGCCAGGGAACCCGCTCGTGATGATCACGTTGGGCAAAGCATTGGTGACGCCAGGAGCCGCGGTTCCAACAGATGGAGTCTGGACGACTACGCTGCCAGGATTGGTGCCCGAGGGAAGAAAAGTGACCGTGGTGGGCAGGGTGCCGGTGCCAACGGTCGTGGTGAGAATGAAGCCACTCGGGACAGTAGGTGGAGGAGGGTCACCGCTGATGCTGACAAGAACAGTTGTGCTCACTCTCGTAGGGGTCTGGATGAGAACGATGCCAACAGAGTTGGTTCCCGTAGGAAGAATCGTCACCGTTGTCGGCTCGGTGCCAGTGAATCCAGTAACAGCCGTGATGAAGCTGTTGGGGGCCACGGCAGCGCCAGAAGTGGGAGTCTGGACAACGACGACTCCAGGCTGGGTTCCGGATGGCGGCAGGGTAAATGTAGTCGGCGTGGTTCCGGTGTAACCAGTGGTGACGGACACAAAGCCGGGTGCGGTGACGGCTGGATCAACGAGAGGGCTTGTTGCGCCTCCAGGAGTAGTGGGAGTCTGAACAACCACGGGTCCGATAGTGTTGGTGCCGGAAGGCAAGATGGTAGATGTCGCCACAACAGGTCCGCCGACGGAGACGGTCACCTGAATGTTCGGCAGAGCCAACGAGATGGATGGGACAACCACAGCACCTCCAGAGAAAATGGGCGTCTGGACAACCACCGTGCCAACCGTATCAGTTCCACCGGGGAAGTAAGTAATCGTAGTCGGCGCAATGCCAGTGAAGCCCTGGGTGGTGGTGATGAAGCTGTTGGCCGCGTTGGTGGCAGAGACCAAGGGATTTGTGAACGGGGTCTGAACAACCACGAGACCAGAGCCACCTGAAGACGGCTGCACGGTGACTGTAGTGGGAAGCGATCCGGTGAAGCCAATCGTGGTGGTCTGAAGAATGTTGACTTCCACAGAGACGGTTGGCGTCTGAATCAATACGACGCCGAGGGTGTTTGTTCCCGTCGGTGCCAGGGTCGTAGTCTGAGGGACAGATCCGGAGAAGCCCTGGAACAGAGTCGTGAAGACACCAGCGCCTGGAGCGGCAGTCGCGGCGACAGTCGGTGTCTGGATAATCACGAGGCCCACGGAGTTGGTGCCGGAGGGAGTGAGAATGGCGGTGGTTGCTACCGGTCCACCCTGGGTCAATGTGATGAAGGAACCCAGGCTCAAACTAGGGATAGACAGAATGATAGTGGGCAGGTTGATAGAGATTGGTGGAATACTGAGTCCAGGGAGCACCAAGCCAGAGTTGACTGCGCCTGGATCGGTGGCAGCGCCGGTTGGCAGAGTCGTGAACAAGGACGAGGGCACCTGGACGAGAACAGTGCCGACAGTATTTGTTCCCGATGGCAATAGCACGTTCGTCTCCACGGCGGGAACATCGGCCGGTGTTGTGATCGTTACGAAGGGCACACCAGAGGGGAGGTTCAGCTGAGACGTAGCTGGAGTAACAGGAGTCTGAACAAGAACCGTTCCCTGAGTGTCTGTACCAGTCGGCAGCAACACATTCGTCTCCACGGCGGGTACATCGCCTGCAGTCGTCACCGTTGTAAACGGAATACCAGCGGGCAAGGTAAGTTGAGGGGCAGCGATGTTAGTAGGGGTCTGAACGAGAACAGTTCCTAGAGTGTTTGTTCCCGTGGGAAGCAACACGTTTGTTAGCACAGCGGGGAGATCACCAGCAGTAGTTACCGTTACGAATGGCACTCCGGTAGGGAGAGTCAGGTCAGGAGCAGCTGCGTTGGTAGGAGTCAGGACGACAACCGTTCCAAGGGCGCCGCTGACAGCAGGAGGAACGGTAAAGGTCGAAGGCTGAAGGCCGTTGAAGCCGCTCTGAATGGTGGTGAAAGCACCAAGGGCTCCAGGTGCGAGACCGGATGGGGCTCCGTTGATACCAGGATCCTGGGACTGAGTCTGGCCTGGCTGAGCAGTCGCAGTGGCCAAGGGGTCGCCCAAGACCACGACGGTACCGACGGTGTTGGTTCCTACAGGAGGGATAGTCAGCGTGGTGGGAGTTGACCCAACAGCTGGTCCCGTGAGGGTGGTGAAGGAACCAGACAGAGCCCCTTGGGACGCCGCGGCGGTCGCAGCAGCCGGATCCGGGGTCAATACCAAGACTACAGGGGCGGTAGATGCAAGACCCTCCGGAACGACTGTGACGATGGTAGGTTGGGAGCCCGCGAATCCAGTGGTGATGGTGTTAATCACGTTGGGAGCCACAGTTGCCGCAGAGCCGGCCGGAGCAGGCGCAGCGGAACCGGCAGCGTTAGTCAATGGCGTGAGGATCAAGACTTGCGAGGCTGTCTGGGTTCCAAGAGGAGGCAGCGTCACCGTAGTCGGCACAGATCCAGAGTAGCCACTCGTGAGGATCTGCGGGAGAACTCCTCCGTTCGAGACTGGGTTCGCAGCAGATACACTTGGAACGGTAGCTTGAGTAGCAGCGTTCGTGATAGGAGGAACGGCTGCCGTAGTTGCGGCAGGGTCTCCAACAGTGACTCCCGCGCTGAAGCCAACAGGCAGTTGCTCGACGACGGTGGCAACCGGGTTATCACCCTGGGATGGGAGCGTCAAAGTCAACGGATCCGTGCCATTGTAATCACCTCGAATGGTGACGAGGTTGGCAGCCAAAGCGGCCGGTGCGGTCGTTGCTGGATCATCTCCACCCAGACCCAAGGCGACAACGATGGTTCCGGGATCAGCAGCAGAGTTACCTAACAAAGGCAAGGTGATTGTGGCACCGAGACCGGCGATCGGGAGCGCGGCCAGAGTCCTGAAGAGGGCTGGCCGGGCAGTGATTGACGGAGTCTGAACAATCACGGTGCCCAGAGTCGGGTTTCCGGCGGGGATGATGGTGAGCGAGACTGGAAGAGACCCAGTGTTGCCATCAGTCGTAATTGTCGTAAAGGGGCCAGTAAAGGAGGTGATGGCAGGCTGAACCACAACAGTGCCAGTCTGGCCAGTGCCTGAGGGCGGAACAGTGATTGTGAATGGTGATCCTCCAGTGTTGCCACCGGCCGTGATAGTTCGGAAAGGTCCATTAAAGGCAGTGGGATCCAGACTTTGAACGAGAACGGTGAAGATACCGTCCGTCGCATCGGCGGCTGGAGGAATAGTCACGGTCGCGGCGCTGTCACCCTGGCCACCGCCAACGGTGACGGTCAAGAACGGACCAGCAGCGGGGCCAGTGAAGCCATCCGTGGTCTGTACGATGACCGTTCCAGTCTGTCCTTCGGGTGCCGGGATAGAAATTGTCGTTGGTGTAGCTCCGGGAATGTTGATGGTCTGGAAGATGGCAGCAAGAGCCGGTGCAGCAGTCTGTACGATTACCGCACCAACACTTCCAGCCGTCGGAATAAGCGTGAAAGTTCCCGTCTGGCCGTTCTGGGCCTCGATGCTCACGGTGGTGAGCCTGGCAAGGAAATCGGCCTCGCCTCCCGGAGTCTGAATAATCTGAAGAACAGCATCGGCCCCGGTCTGCGTCACGGCCCTGTTACCGGGCAGAGTGATGGCAGCGGGTGTGACACCAGCGTTACCGAGAACCGTGATAACATTCTGAGGACCAGTGACGGTGATGGAGAAACTGTCAAAGGTCTGCGCAAAGACCGTACCCGCAGACCCAGCCGAGTCCACGACAGTGAAGTTTCTGGGCACGCCCGAGGCACCACCAACATTGACGGTAGCAAAGATCTGAGGCAAAGCCGCAGCTCCTCCAGATGCTGTAGGAGCGATTGTGACCGGAACTGAGGCAGGGCTAGGTCCCGGGTTGACGACGCTGCTCACGCCTGGTGCAGACTGTGTCACCAAACGACTTGCGTCGAAAGGAGTGCCTGGGACAGTTGCTGTTTCTGGGACACTGCTGCCGGTAGTAGCCGCAACGTTGGCGAAAGGGGTGAAGACCAAGTAGGTTCCGACGCCATCGGGACCCGAGGGGAAGATTGTGATTGTGCTTGCCTCAGATCCCGCCTGGCCACCTCTGGTGATGGTGACATAGGCGTTGGGGATGGATGAGACTTGATCAATGATTCTAGGTCGATATTAGCTTGAATGTACAAGGATTAAGGTATGGCAGACATGGATATCTTACCTGGTTACTTGGGACGTAAGTGTTCCCAGCTTGTCAATCTCAGTGACCAAAGTCAAGGGCGCATTAGTGATGGTGAGGGTCAGCCCATCGTCGAGTACCAGGACGGTGTTGACTGGCAGGTAGGCGCTGATGTAGATGGGCTGTCTGACGATGAACTGCACCGGCTGTACTTCGACAGATGTGATGCCGGCAGCACAGACAGGATTATCGGGGAACTGAGGCAGGGCGATGGCCGGCCAGTACTGGCTGGCGGCGGCCAACAGGCCCAGGATGGTGTTGAACTTCATGATAATGAAGCGCCGCTGCGTGATTCCAGCACGATAGTCTCAAGACCGTCCAAGACACCAGGTCTGGAAGCCGAGCAGCAGCAAGCTTAACCTTAGTTGTGTAACGTCGTTGATGCTAATCAGAGCCGATCTTTCTTTTGTTTCCTTTCGGAATTTAGGTAGAGTCGTACAAGAAAATATCTGGTCGACTATTGACCATGCAGTGGCATCTCTCGAATAAGACGGGAGGCGCCGCTGTTTCAACGGGGAGAGGAAAAAGAGGGAAAAGGCAAACAAGAGGAAGCGTCAAGTCAAAGTGTATGGACGCCGTGAAACAAATACTAGATAAGTTTCTTGTACGACGGTCAAACGAAGATGGCTCGGTTGTTTTAATGGAGAGGTTCTGCTGTAGCTTGTTGCCGTGAGACTGGTGCGTTCCTGACCAACAGAATGGCTGGAGGCGTGTGGAATGTCGTTCCTATGCGGATGGATGATGGCGGATCTGTCTTCAGCTCAGGCCGCATGCCAAGGTGGCTCACAATGTCTCTGTGTGATTATGATGATGATGGAAACTCTACCTCGGACTCGATTGCAACGTTCAAGTAATGACGAGATGTAAAAAGGGCAGATATCGGGAGGCAACAGAGGCGAAGAGAGGAGAGAGAGAGAGAGAAGGCGAAGAGTGAGGGAGAGATGGCGAGCCAACTGTGGCGAACCTGTTACCGGGCCGAGTGCCTCTCGTTGAGGATACGGCAGAGGCAGAGGCCAGAGCCATCTCGTTCGAAAACAGGAGGATTGATGCCTCGCCTGACTTCATGGTTACCTACTCTGTGACTGGTTCTGGCCGAGTTCTGCTCGTTCCGGCCAAAGATGTGATGCTGTTCAGAAGCGATTGGTGAGAATGAGGTCTGGCGTTTTTGGAGATCTAAGACAAGACCGTCAACCGAGAGAAAACTAGAGCCACTTCGGGAGCCCACAGCGAATTTTCCGCGCTCGGCGGAGACAGCAGCAGACAGCTGTGATAACTATTGCTTAGATTGCGCATCGCAGACAATTACATTGTTTGTCGTCAGTAGCGTCAGCGGTGGTGGGTGATGAGTCGAGGGCCACAGGGCCTAGGTATGCAGGCAAGGCAGGACAACTCATAGCTAAGGTGATTTGACTAGCATTAGACTCCCGTCATCTCAGATTCCGCGCCCGCAGGACGACGACGGTTGGGATGACAACATCCGCCTAAATCCTATTCTTTGCGGGTCGTCCTAATGAAGGGAGGATTTGCTCCCGTTCTTGGCAGCTTTTCTTCACCTGACGACGGACCTTGCTTAATAGATCTCTAGCAGAAGCTCTCTCCGCTAGCTGCCGCCCCAGGTCTAGGATGACTTGCAGCCTTCGTACGAAAGCGTTGCTGGTGGGTCATAGCTATCTGGTCGTCGTCGTTTCTGTGTGTGTGTGTGGGAGGTCAGTCCGACGCAATAAAGTGCGGGACGGTCGAGAGAGCTGAAGTCCATCTTGGACAAATGCGTCCAAGCTTCCCCAAACTGCTCAGTAGGAGGCGTTCACGTAGCCGAGCCGTTGCTGGCTTAAGTTGGCTGTGTATTTGTTGTGGCGGCCCTTCTGTTCGGCCGCCTCTTTCATTTGCTCTGGTGCCTCCTTTGGGAATATCACCGCCACAAACCCGGAAACGAATTGAGAAGAGGTGGACGGCGAGACGGAGGTCACCCCATCCCGAGGGGGGTGTAGTCAGCCAGGCCTGTCAGTCTGTGAGGAGAAGCAGTCGTTATCACATAACACACTAGCATAATTAGGCCGCAACTAAAGACGGGAATGCGAGATCTACGCAACAGTTGGCGCGGTTTTCCCCGGGGGAGCCGCCGCGGTTGGTCAGCCCGTCTAGTCTAAGACGCCCCTTCAAAGAGCCTAGACCCTTGAACTCAATCTCACCGTTCCCACGGAGCTTTGAAAATTTTATTTCCGATCTCTATTCTTGTTCGGATCCGGTTACCTCTCGTCCTTGAGCAGGACGGCCCGTGACAGTTGAAGCTATCCCAACCTGTCTACCCGAACAAGACAGGAAGACCTGGAGACTACAGATACCCTCACACACACGACCGCACCCGGACAGTGGCGCTGGGCGAGGCCAGACATTGGAGCCTCTGGACAGAAGTGGATAGAAGGCATCACGATCGCAGTCACAAAGACCTTGGCAAGTTCGCATTCAGACGCTCTGCACAGCAAACCCCCTCATACTGTTTCTATGCTGCTCGACGAGGGCTTTGTAAGAATTGCGTCTTTCCGGCCGTGAGACTCTCGAGAGGCTCCCGGGAGGGCGTCTTTCCAGTCTCAAGCGGGTTGGATGAACAATAGAGTTGACGCCCGAGTGGATATGACGTTCCGGAGATGGACGTCAGAGTCGACAAACGGCTTGGCGGCCGGGGTGAAGGAGGCACGGGAAGCATACGATATCGGTCTATCTCCAGATCAAGATGTCCTGATATAGAGTTTCCGCATTCCTTCTTCAGCCCGAGATTCTTGCTACCCTTGAACCCTGAATTCAACCGCGACAATCCAACCTCAGTTCAGTCTCTCTACCTCTCACAAAAAAATGTTGCAACTCATCTTTGCATTCGCTGCCGTTGCGGCTGGCGCCAGGGTCTACCGCAGACAAGAAGATTGTTCCTCCACCACAACGTTAGATGCTCTCACCGTTACCAGGGTCGAGCCAATCTCGATCTATATCCTCCCTCAACAACTTCAACCCACAGGGACCAACAATGATCCCTTCACGGCAGTCTATACAACAGTCTATCCCACCTTCTGCCCAGAGTGCTCTCAGGGTCTGAGGCCAGAGACTTACACCATTACCCAAACCTGCACCGGCATCACAGGATGCCAGCCATCAGGCAGTGTCCTCCCTCCTGGCTTCACTACAACACAAGCTACTTGCACCGACTGCCCAACACCCTTCAGTGCCATCCTCACCATTCCTCAGGCGACTGATGCCGTCGTCACATCAACCTTCGTCGAGACCTTCACCGAGCCCGGCTTGACCACAACGCGCACCATTGTCAGGACCTGCGCGAGCGAGCCCTGCTTGCCACAAATCACCAACGTCCCCGGACGTGTCTCTACTTTCGATGGGGGCCTATTCGCCGAGCCGGTTACACAGACAGCCACAGTCTCGGTGCCAGTCACCGTGACCGACAAGTCAACTGCAACCGTCACTGCCGATGCCGATCCATCCTTCCGTCCTGGCAGCTTCAACAGTGGTGCTGGACACGTCTTCTCTTCAGACAAGTCTCTTGTTCTTTGCGTCAGCGCATTTGTTCTTCTGTTGATCATGTCTTCATAAGCGAGCGGGGAGTGTGTGCCACAGATTGTGGATGATGTTTATGGCCATTAAGATTCATGAACTCTTAGCCTGCGGATTGTTTCATGTTGCTTTTACTTCTACGGACAATACTTGATACCAATTGTTTTCAATACGAGCCTCGGAGGGCTTTTACTTTCATTTCCCTGTATGATCTTACTTCAGTCCGGTACATACTTCATCATATAACTTTATCCATCTGAGGATCTTCAACTTTGTTCCATCTAGTAGATAGTAGATGTCCACATAATCAATGAAGTCTAAGCACTTCTTTTCTCAAACACATTTTGATCATGAGACTGCTTGTTCTACAAACTGATCGCGAATATTCCGCGCATTCTTCGTCTTCCTTCGATGCCTTGCCTTATCCGGAGATGAACCCTTGTGCCAATGCTATTAATGATGCTGTGTAACTATCACCATTCTAAATCCGACTCACGAAAAGTCCGCTTTTGACAAGTTCAAGATCCCTAAAATTTAGAGTGCGGGTAGCAATCAGATCATGAGGGTCCCCTGGTGTTAGTCACATTTTCGCGTTACACGCAAATTCCAGGGTTCAGGGAGTCCAGTCCCTCATCTGGAAGTGGTCTTCTCTTTTTGGAAGAATTAAAATGATCTGCGTCTCCTAGCCATGTTTCTTATTGTCAAAAGAAATATGCGTCGTCGGGTCTCGTCTGCATGTCATTTATGACGATCATTTCATCACGGCCCTGTCCATCGGGTCTCGATGTGACGACAAACCCCCCGTGACCCTCAGGAACCATTACCGAGATCACGGACATGGGCACGGCTAAATCCAGGGATGAGGTTTGACCTCATCCTCGACTCTGGATCTGCACGGCTGGACAGTTGAAGTCTTGGAAATGTCTGCATTCGTTGAATCCATCTTGGACCCTGCTGACTGGATGTCGGTGGCTGGAACTAGGTCTGCTGATCATATGCGATTCCGTCTCGTCTATTCTAAATTCTATCTTTACCCTCTTTTTTCGGGGAAAATCTCGCCTCCTCCCGCGGGGGCCCAGAAGGCTTGGTATTATCTCACGGTTTTGTTTACCGGCCCGTACTCACGGGCGAACCCTCGGCTCGCGCATGATCTGATTGTGTTGTTGTCTGGATTGGCGGGAGGTCCAAATTCCGCGCAAGCCACGGATGTCACTAGCCCATTTCTCCTCATTCCAACGACAAAGGCAGCGCTACGCAAACTCTCTGCCCACCCGTTGCTACCAGGCTGACCAGCACTAAGATCTGCAAATCTCCTCCCGTTGCGTCTGTGCGTGATGCAAGCTGCCCTCTTCTCTGTCTATCTGTTGCCAGCCGGGTGGGATGTGAAATGTGATGTGATGTGACTTGAAACTGTCGCCCCCGGTGGCATCTGTGGTGGCATAATTGTGGCAGAAGTGGCAGATGCCACCCCTCAACGTCGACGCAGAGACGGTACGTCCTCGGTAAGTAGGACACCTCGTCAATGGCTTCGTGTAAATCTGTTCTCATTTTTTTTTTTTCTCGTTTGCGAATATGCGCCGTGACATCACTCTTGCTCCGAGTCGTGAGAACTGCATGTCGTCGAGGCCCCGGTCATGCGGATGATGTCGGTGTCGCAGCCTTCATCACCTGCTCCAACCACCACACGTGAATGCGGACGTCGTCAGTCAGCTCGGGGTGGAAACTCGTGGCAAATATGTTCTGCTGCCTCACAGCGACAATGTCACCGATCGAGTCGTCCGCGGTGCTCTGGCTGACGCCTTCAGCGGCCTTGGTCTTCCGTCCCGGAAGAACGGCAAGGACCTCGACAGCCGAGGAGGCCGGCTTGTTGCTGTCGCCCGCCTCGGTGGAGAGGATCTCCTCAACAATTGGGGCGCGGATGAAGACGCCAGGGTAAGGGGACGACGCCGTTTTCGTGTTGCCGTCGCCTTGCGTCAGGAAGGGCAGGTCTAGGTCCGCGACGAAGCTCTCGATTTGGCGGCCAAAGTGGTTGCGGTGGACGCGCACGCCCAGCCCGCCGATGAGCTCTTGGCCGCCCTTCTTGGTGGCATTTGCCTCATCAGCAAGGAGGATGGCGCCGGCGCAGGTTCCCCAGACTGGCTTACGATCGGCTCTAAAAAGGAGAATAAAGAATTAGACGTTGTCTCTCGGGGAAACTCTCCAACACTCCAAAAAAAAAAAAAAAAAAAAAAAAAAAAAATTCGCTACAAGTGAGTGAGATGAGAATGCGAGTGAGAAACAGTGGGTGAGGTATGGAATTCTCTCAATTTCGCAAATGACATCATGAGAGCAAGTTCGGGTCTGTGGTGAGTGAGAGGTGAGTGAGGTGGCTTACTTGACGAATTCCTTGAGGGGTTCCATCAAACCGGACTGCGCCGCGATGAATGAGATTGTTGTGCTCTCTCCGCCCGGAATGATGAGGGCATCGCAGCTTCGGAGCTCTGCCTCGGTACGGACCTCGATGGCAGTGATCACGGGTCTCGGGCTTGGCGCCGAAGACTCGGCCGTAGCAAGGTAGACGGCGGCCTTCCGTACGAGATCGACATGCTCGTGGAAGCCGCCCTGAAGAGCCAGCACGCCGATAGTGAGAGAAGACATGTTGGGAAGTGTGTTGTGAGGTTCAAGGCTTTGCGGCTGGTGGCGTTCAGCAGAGTTCTTGAGGATGATGGGCAGAGTCGTGAAAGGTTGCGACTCTTGTGTTTGAGTCATTTACACGCGCAATGAACTCGGACACCACGTCCCGGACCGGTGAAGAGCAGCAAAAGGTTGTAGGCTATCCGCAAGGTAAGTAGGATAACGGGGATTTGGGGGTTGCTTCGTCGGCCTTGGCGATAACGGCTTCGTTGAAGACCCTTGCTAGCTAAAGTAAGGTACTTTATGTTGCCCGCACTGCAGTAATCGGCGGTTCAATCAGAGGGTTGGTTGCTAGGCATATGCAACGGCGGGCTTGCGGGTAGCTCGCCGCCAACTCGCTCCGCTGTAGTGTTAGTGTAGTACAGATAGTAGACCAAGACTGTCTGTCCCGCTTGCTGTGGGCGCAAAGGGCGTAAAGGGCGCGGAATTGTTCAATGTCACGACCAAAGATCCATGCAGATGTTGTTAGTTGATGTCTGGTTGATGTCAGCGACTGGCGGAGCAACGGGACAGGGAAAGGCGTCCGTCAGATGCATAGAGCGGCGGCGAGGGAAGATTCCATGCATACGGAGCTTGTTCCAGCTTGACTCTGCAGCTCCTGCGGAACAAGATGGGGCGATCTGGATGTTGTCCCGCGCGGAACAGACTCAAAGGGAGCGGCAGGGCGGGTTGGGTGGAGGGGCATCGCTCGGATCTACATCCGATGACAACCGCTCTGCTTCCCGCCCGCCCTTCAGTCTTTTGTAACTGTCGCCGCCGTTCGGAGCATGTGGATGGTCGGTAGAAACTTGTTACTAATTGTGGGAGAAGCCTTGGGCTCAGCCGGGTTGCGAGATACCTTACTGGGGTGACATGTACATTAGTATTGCAATTACATACACTATATGCGCGCATTGTCAGAGTGACCCATGATCAAGAGAATATGTCGGGCCATGATCCATCCATACAACGTACACGTCCCACAGCACGAAACCCTCAGCTTTCTCCTTATCGGGCAATATATTCAATGGGCAAGCCGGTTGAAGCATGTCCAGATCCCAGAGTCCAGACATCCAGAGCTGTATCCCGCCACCCGTTCAAACACCGGTGCGTGGGACTGGGCCGCCCTCCGCGCCCGCCACGGTCCACGACTTGCACGGGGGATACTTCGATGACACTGCCATTCCATTAAGGTTGGCCATGTACCGGGTCCCGGAGTAACCGTATCTTGCCTTTCCGAGATCGGGCCCTGACCCCCCTCAAGCTCGTGCCCGCAGGCCATCCATCTCACAGAGTCGTAGTCTACGCAGTAGGTACACCGTATTCATGACTATCTGCAGACTTGCTGGGTGGTAAGCTCGGCCCTAGGGGTTCCCTACGGCCAAGTGTCGCCGCCGACTCAGTCGCGGGCCACGCGCTGCTTTGCTCGGCTCGCCTAGGCGGAGGGGTTTCTGGCTGGTGTATGTACCACCGTTCAAGTCTTGTTCTCCAAGCAGATGGGAAGGATCCGCGGGAAGGACGGGATGACTCGGTACAGCAGAAGTGTAAAAATTTTCTCGATTCGTCCAATCTTGGACCCCTCGCTGGACATCCCGTGTCATCATCGAAGTTGTTGTCTGCCGCCATAATACATATTTGCCCCCCCTCCTCTTCGATCATTCTGAAGAACCCTTTTTCCCCGGATTTCATGACATACAAACCAGACCCATCGTGTTGCGGAGCATTCTGAATCCTCGTTAACCATTTTGAGGCCCTCCTTTCTCTCTGATTGATTGAAAAAAAGATACCCCTCACTCCCAGAGCCGTTCTATTCCCGTCTCTCTCACTCAGACCTTCTGTATCATCCCGCCTCACACCTCTTCAACTCACTATTACCGATCATCTCATAGCGGCTTATCCTTCTCAAAGATACCCCAGAAAAGTCACCTTACAATTCAAGTCACAATGACCAACAACGACGCAACCAAGCCCAACGGCACCAACGGTGATGCCAAGAACACATTCGCCGTCAAGGCCGGACTCGCCCAGATGCTCAAAGGAGGTGTCATCATGGACGTGACCGACGCCGCCCAGGCCCGCATCGCCGAAGAGGCCGGCGCCTGCGCCGTCATGGCCCTGGAGCGTGTCCCGGCAGACATCCGCAAGGACGGCGGCGTCGCCCGCATGTCCGACCCTGCCGTCATCAGGGAGATTCAGAACGCCGTCACCATCCCCGTCATGGCCAAGGCTCGCATCGGCCACTTTGTCGAGTGCCAGATCCTCGAGGCCCTCGGCGTTGACTACATTGACGAAAGCGAGGTCCTCACCCCGGCCGACAAGGTCTACCACGTCGAAAAGGCCGACTTCAAGGCCCCCTTCGTCTGCGGCTGCCGCAACCTCGGCGAGGCCCTGCGCAGAATCGCAGAGGGCGCCGCCATGATCCGCACAAAGGGCGAGGCCGGCACCGGCGACGTCGTCGAGGCCGTCACCCACGTCAAGCAGGTCACCAGAGACATTGCGCGCGCCAAGGGAGTTCTCGCGACAGAGGGTATCCTGGGCATCCGCGCCCTGGCGAGAGAGCTCGAGGTCGACCCTACGCTTCTTCAGCAGACGGCCGAGCTCGGCCGTCTCCCTGTCGTCAACTTCGCCGCTGGTGGTGTCGCCACCCCTGCGGACGCGGCGCTGATGATGCAGCTCGGCTGCGACGGTGTCTTTGTCGGCAGCGGCATCTTCAAGTCTGGCGACCCGGCCAAGCGCGCCAAGGCCATCGTGAGAGCGACGACGCATTACAAGGACGCCAAGGTCCTCGCCGAGTGCAGTGAGGGACTTGGTGAGGCCATGGTCGGCATCAACTGCGACAGCTTGAAGACTGAGGAGAAGCTGGCCACGCGTGGGTGGTAAGCAAGGTGTTGGGCTAGCGACAGGAGCTTAGTCTTCAGTTAACGGATAACACTGCAGGGAGACACTACTCATGAGCAGTGTCTGTGTGTGAGTGATTTGGATGTTCATATGGGTTCATGACTTTGCGATATAAAAAGCAGTTATTTTTTTTTTTCAACCAAGACAGGGAGGGAGGCATTGTGGCCGCATCAGCTAGCGAAGCCGAGGGAGTCATTCTTCTACGGAGCATTTAGGAACAATTGAGCATAATAAAGTCTACCTCATTTGAGGCTGAATCTTTGGTCTTTTCATCAGGTTCTCATTTTGGTGATGTCTCAGAGTGACTCGCTGTAATTGCAAGAGCAAGAAGCACGCACCTTTCCAAGGTCTACCACACCACCTTCATGACTCCGGTACAAGGTTTGCTGACACGTTCCGTACGGACGAAGAATTCTTCTAGAACTTTCAATCGCAAAAGGTCACACAACCTCCACCAACTCCTCGCGATGTGAAGCCCGGGATTCTTAGCAACACCGCCTTGTAGTGGATCTCTAAGATAGCGGCGGACATAGCTCAGTTGGGAGAGCGTCAGACTGAAGTGGGTTCTGAACCCTAGAGACTTCATTCAATCAATCTGAAGGTCGTGTGTTCAATCCACACTGGCCGCAACTTCTACTTTTGCTCATGGCTCCCTTCAACTTGTGATCAATCAGTATACCGACATGAGTGCTGGCTCCTCCTGCCTGGATGGATTCTATTTTGGCCTCTCTCTCTCTCTCTCTCTTTCGGACTCAAACCACACAAGTAATTCACAGCTTTCATTCACAATTGAGAGTTGTCAGTCACTCAACCACTTGGCTTTCAATAGAATCGACTGAGGAAAGAAAGATCAGCGAACAAAATTGTATTGTCTCTTGGGTGGATTCATTTAGAGATTTCTTACACTCAATTCTCTCACTTCTCACAAATGAGAAGTGATCGGACATTTGCTTGACATCCATCCCCGGAATCATGGTAGATCATGAGAAAGTTAGCTTGACGATCATGCTTGCGCTCGGTGCCACCTTCACTAAATATCGCATACTTGATTTCTTAATTATCATCTCATTCATTCCCATCAGATGTGTGCTCTGCCGTTGCATTGCTATCTAGGTAGTATTCGCTTTGACTTCTTACCGCGACCGCCGAGATATTCAGCCCCTTGCCTCTAGACCTGCTTCTCAGACTGAAGGCATCTCGACCAAGGTACTTCCAGTCTGTCTGTGCCTTAACCAAAAGAAAAGCCCCTATTTCAACCCAAGATCGGCGATGTCACTTTGCTCTTTTCGCCATAGAAGCCATCTAGAAGTCATCCACCGACGCAAAGTCTCTCCCCTTCAGTGTCGCCCATGAGGTTTCCCAGGCTCCCGCGTAAGATCGTTGCGAAAGAAAGACAAGACAAGCCAAAGAACGCCCGGCATCTTGGCGCGGCAGTACTGTGCGGTTGACTCCTAAGGAACGAGTCTGTGGTATTCACGGAACTGAACTGCCTGACTAAACCACACGAGTTGAACGTGGCCTGAAGCTTTCAGCCCATGCCATGAAGCTGCGAAAGGAAGCACGCGTAGTCTTTGACAGTAACGAGGGGTAACAAAACCAGCTCACGAGATTCCATTCAGAAACTAAAAGGTCGCAGCTGACCGTACAGAGGTGTATCTTCAGATAAGGCTGACCCATCGAACGATCTCAGCACACATCTCAGATCCAAGAAGTAGCAGCAAACAGGCCAAGCCCTCTCCCCCCCGGGCGGCGTTGCACCGTCTCTAACAAGTCCAGGCAGGGAGAAAAGACGAGATAACGCCCTTCCCGTCAACATGGCTGTAGGACGCCCTGGCTAATTAACTACTGACTGTCAACCAGGCCAAGCCTTCTTCAGATCCATTTGGAATCTTGGGGAGGGGGTGAAAGTCTGTCCATCTAGGGCTGACAACAAAGACATTTACAGAAAAGTGCTCAGGAATGACCAGCAATGGGTTTACGGTGTGGGGGTGAGCACACTTGTTTAGTTCCCGAAGGCTTAAAAGGCTTAACATTCCTCGGGGCCACCGATCTTCTCTGAAGCCCAATAAGTCCGGTCTGAGGTCCGGCTGCCCGCTTAAGAAGCAAGTGGAATAGGTTCACTTCCTGTTCTGTCCTGCCCTCTTCTTCTAGAAAGAAAATCGCAAGGCGCGTATGTCAGCTTAGGTGTTGATGTCTCAGCCAACATCGAGATGCTCGAAATAGCGCGGCTATGCCTTGGGTCATTGGGACCTGTATTTTTGAGTCTTGATTGCATTTGTGAACCTGGAGCGCCATGCGCCTTTTCCATGATTCCAATCCTGATGAGGATTCGCTATGCGGGGTGTTATAGTTACAGAATATGTTACAGTGTCTTGTACAAGCAGCCTCTCTTGGCAGCAAACATCCATCACCAGTTACTATGCACCGGGAGTCCTAGTATCGCGCGCTACCATTGTGCTCCCTGAGGCTATGGCGGACCCTTCGCGCGTAACGCGCCACCTTTGACTTAACATCGAGATTGTAGCCCGGCATGGTGCCAACAGCCTTGGAGAAGACACCCAGCTTCCCGCCCCGGAAAGAGTCTAGGGCCAGCTCAATGGTATCGACGAGGCGCAGCGTCTGCATGTCGTAGAAGAGGCCCGCGAACTGCATCTCGTCCAGAACGGCGAGCACAGCTTGGGTGTCCCCGTGGCGGTACCAAAGGATAGAGGCCAGCTCGTTGTAGAAAGGCGTAGAGACGCCGAGGACATAGGAAGCTAGGCCGAGGTCCTTTACGCGTGGGAGGACGTTCAACGCCAGTGGGGAGGAGTGCGCAAAGGACTGGTCGAGGGTCTTGAGGCCCTGGAGGAGGTGCATCGAGTACAGCGGGCCATGGGAGTCCATGCTGAGGGCGTCTGGCTGGGCCTTTTTGGACGACTTCTTCTTCTGCGCGGGCTTGGCCTTCTTTTCCGGATCCGGCTGGTGGTTCTGGTCTTCGGAGATACCCAGCCTTGCGACCATGGAGAAGACGTCGCGCTCCAAAACGGTCCAGACCTCAACGTCGGTGTTGCACTGGTCCAGAAGGGCCTGTAGGCGGACAGCTTCTTGGGCGCGGGCGTCCCTCCGCGCAGCATCGAGCTTGGCGGCTTCTGCGAGATCTGATTCGAGCTCCTCTTCCGGCTTGAAGGAGATGCGCGACGATGCCAATTGGTCGCCTTGAATCTGGCGCATCCCAAGCGCTACCTCAGCCGCACGGCGCAGAGCAGGGGGGTATTTGCGCAGGATGGCATCGCGAGATCCGGACTCGGGTTCAGGTTCGATTTGCGAGGATGAGGAGGCGTCGTCTGCAGCGTCCGGGGTAGGCTGTGGCAGGGCCTGGCCGCTACGCTTCGCAATATCGTCGAAAATTGCACGGAAAACCTGTCTCTCGGTCGGGGTAATGGTGGACTTTCGCTCGCCGTCTGGGCCGCTGGGGATGTCGGTTCGCTCTTGGGCAGGGCCGTCCCATTCGAAGGGGATGCTCTGCTGGCCGCGGCCTCGGGGGTGGGCGTGGAGCCGGCCTGCGGTTGTCGAGAGGGATCGTATAGACACAGATCCCCTCAGGATTGTCCTCGTCTGGTAGAGGAATGGCGTCAATGTTGTAGCCATTGTGTTGTGCTGTGTGGTGGAAGCGCAAGCTGTGTGTGCACTTCACTTTGCGATGATCAAAAGTTGCGAATCTGCAGATGCAACAAAATTTCCATCCAAAGAATCCGACAGGAGAAGCTCGGGCCATGCAGGGACCTACACGGCGACACGGGGGTGCTTTTGGCTGACGTAATGGACATTAAACCCCCTGCAACTGCCGCGGACCTCGACGCGTTACGACGCGCTTTCAATTAGGCAGGTTCGCCTCCACCACCACCACGCTCCTCCCGTCGTGATCCACGCTCTGAATTGCCTCTATCTTTTTTTTCTTTCTACGAATAATTCCAACGTGTTCTTGGCCTCACAACTTCCACACCTGGATACGGGTCACAGTTTCGACAGGTCAAATCTGAATCCGGCAGTGCAATTGCGTTCTCGGAGTTGCAATTATCGCAGTAAGTCACAGACTTCCTCCTCTTCTTCAACCCTGCTCAACTCTATCGTGAGAAGCCCTGCTACCGAACCACGAACACCGCCGATTGGAAACACGACCACAGTCTGATACGCATTTGCCCACCAAATCTACACCTTTTCCTCCAGCTCGACTACCGCCAGATCGCATACAATCATCTCTTCCTGTCCACACCCATCCCAAACCGCAGTCATGGCTCGCACTAAGGTCAAAGCCGAGGAGGATACGGGGATGAGCGCGTTCGAGAAGATGCGATTGGCAAACATCGCAAAGAACAAGACCATGCTGGACGACCTCGCCAAGGCATCAAATAAGATTATGCCCCCGAAGCCGAAGCCCGCGCCAAAGTCTCGATCGACTCCTGTAAAGAAAGAGCCTGTTGCCCCGACTGGCCCGGTCCGCCGAAGTGCTCGTGTCGCCGGATTCGATGCCGATAACGAGACTCTCAAGCGCAAGTATGAGGTCGAGGTCGAGGAAAAGGTGGCAAAGGAGAAAGCCAAGAAGACGAGAATCGGTGGCAACCTTAGTCTGGGGGACATCGCCGTCGACGGGAAGAAATTCAACCATGGTATTACCGGGTTAAGTGCATTGGTCCCTCGAGGCGCCCAGCCTGGCGTTCCCACCTTCACAGACGAGGACGTTGCAAATACCTCGGACAAGGATTTGAAGGCGCTGCGTCAGAAGATGGGCAAGCTCGAGCTGTACGATAAATGGAGCCCCCAAGGTAAGCTAGGCCAACTCCTACTATGCGGCGATGGCTCACATATTCCCAGATATCAAAATCTGCCCAATGCGAATTTATGCTTCCACATTCCACCCCACGGAGGACAAGCCCCTGGTATTCGCCGGAGATAAGGAAGGCGCTCTAGGTGTCTTTGATGCCTCCCAGGACGGTCCCCCGCAGGACGATGATGACGAGGACGCCTGGTTTGACCCGAAGATTGGTGCCTACAAGATTCATACCCGGACAATCACTACCATCATTGTTTCTCCTTTCGAGCAGCAAAAGGTCTACACATCCTCGTACGATTCTACCATCCGTGTTCTCGATCTCGAAAAGGATATGTGTGTGCCTGTCTGGGAGCCCGAGGACAAGAACGAAGACATCCCCCTGTCCGCAATCGATATTCCTCTGACGGAAAAGAGTATCGTTTACTTTTCCACGCTTAATGGCGCTGTTGGAAAGGTCGACATCCGCGACCCCAAGTCCACGGAGATGTGGCAGTTGTCCGACAACAAGATTGGAGGATTCTCTCTGAACCCGCGGGAGCCCCACCTTCTTGCTACGGCGTCTCTTGATAGAACGGTCAAGATCTGGGACTTGCGGAAGATCACTGGCAAGGGCGATATGAGGCACCCCGCCATGCTCTACGAGCACAACTCCCGCCTGTCAGTCTCTCACGCCTCCTGGAGCCCGGGCGGCCACATCGCCACTTCATCCTACGATGATACGATCAAGATCTATGACTGGGCCGACCGTACCGACTGGGACAAGTCCACTGAGATGGAGCCGAAGCACATCGTGAAGCACAACAACCAAACGGGCCGTTGGGTCACCATCCTCAAACCCCAATGGCAGAAACGGCCAAAGGATGGCATTCAGAAGTTCGTCATGGGTAATATGAACCGCTTCGTTAACGTCTACGCTGCCAATGGTGAACAGCTTGCGCAGCTGGGCGGAGACGGTATCTCGGCTGTTCCTGCTGTCGCCCACTTCCATCCGACGATGGACTGGGTGGCTGGGGGTACTGCGAGTGGCAAGCTGTGCTTGTGGCAGTGAGCCTTGGCGCATAAGTTAGCGATCACTGGGGTTCCGTGTATATTGGACCGCCTGCTTAGCGATAGGGGGAAAGGGTATCGGCATGTCATTTTGCGCGGCGTTGGAGGATACGAGGTCATTACTACTGTGGCGGATGCTTCAGGCCGTCAATTTTATAAAAGGGATTTGGAGGGTTCTCGAGGGTTCTGAAAGCTGCGATACTCTAGCTTGTTTACAATCCAGTATATAGGCAGACGCCATGAGCTTTGTATGTGCACAGCTGCCACGGCGGCCACGGTAGTCATGAACCCTGTGATGCCGGTCATGTACCGTTGGTAGGTAGGATATCGGCTAGTGTCACTTGGATATCGACGGGGCATTTTTTGGAACGAATTGGACAAATGACTTTTCGGGTACATTACTATAAATACGGCTTGACTGTTTGCAGTAGAATAGACTACCTTATTATAAAGGTAAACACCTGGACTACCCATTGTGTCATGATATTGCAGTACAGGTGAAAGGAAGGCGCACCTGTATCTAGCTGCCTTTGAAGATATAAGGAAACTTGTATAGAATGAGTAGAATGTTCCAGCTAGATATGTTGCTGAATGGGCGAAGCTATTGCTAGTGGGATATCCCGAACATTTGAAGCGCAGTCACTCTGACAAGTACATAGCCATGCTACTGCCGAATGCCGTCAGGAGAGCTCCTCCTCGTTCAGGATCTCCGCCCTAGTTCCTTCTCTCAGTGCTAGGAAGCTTTTATATTGACGTATGGACAAGAAAAAAGGCGATAGAACTTGTTGGAGGTTGAATGAGTAATGAAATCATGACCGGATAGTTTGGTCTTCCGCTGGGCAAGTCATCGTTTGTGAAGCATTGGAGATGGGAGTAAGAGGATGAGTAGTTGCGGGTATCTGGCTTTCGTCACTTTCATGCCGTTTACAAATGTTTCTGGGGATCTCGTTGCTCTCAGCAAGGCTTCTAGCCTATTCGACGACACTCTGGGCGATGGTTGGTGATGTGCTGATTTTTTTCTGTGCTTTTCATATCAATCATAACTGTAAAGTTGTTTCGGCGGAACAAAGCTAGAATCGATGAACAACACCTCACAACCCTGCAAAAGGTATGGACATTCGATTTCATCTCCAACTATGTACCAATGAAGACATGTAAAAGGGCGCTTCTGAATTGAAAGTCGCTAGTCGACCGTCTCCATGCTTCTCAGAGCTCACTGGTGCCATTAAACAACCCGGTAAGCATCATAGATGACGGTGGCTCCCAACCTAGCACCACTGCCAACCCACATGGCAGTGTTAACAATATCCTTATACCTCTCATCCCCAGTCTCCATCTTGACATTCAACCGGAAGCTATACTCGGAGGGCTTGACATCATTCGCTCTAGCCGGATCAAATAACCTCTCCATAACCTCCCTCGGCCCAGTCCGCCAACCAGTCGTCTTCACAGTAATGTAAGCCGGCGTCTCATCATCCGTCTTAAGCAGATACGACGTCTCGACGGCGGTGCTGAGAGTCTCATTGACGACAATCTGGCTGTCCTGCCCGCCGGCGACGACAGTGCCGGTGCCCCACTTGGCCGAGAAGGCGCCTCCGGAGAAGGAGATCCAGTTCCGCTGGCCGAACGGGCCGACGCCGACGGGGATAAGAGGGTTGAGGTCCACGACAATGCGGAAATCGAGATCGAGGGTTGGGACAGGGAGGGGAAAGGCAGCGGATGTGCGGTTTTCTGGGAGATTACTCTCGTTGAAGGGGGGGCTTTGTTGCGATGAGGGACTGGGTGAAGTTAGTGGTTGGAGCTCATATTCGTGCCAGCCTTGAGGTTCTTCATCATTGGAAAGAAAAAAAAAGGCAGTCACCTACGCCAAACAGGCTAAGAAGGTGAGCAAGGTGAGCAGTGCGTGAGGGGATCTGAGATACCTCATGCTGGGCTAGATCTCGAGGGTAAGATACACTTGGTGGTCCGTGGTTCTTTGAGTTGAAGGGGGGCCCGAGATTTGCAGCGGTGATGGAAAGCTTGAGTTGCAGGACACTCAGTGAGCAGCGAAAATGGGAGATGATGTCAAGAAACGGATTGAGTTCTATATACTGCGTAACGTCGTCATTCGATCCCGTCCCCCCTCTCGCGGGTTTGATGCCCCGCCCCCGCAGTAGTATTCGGCGATGGTGACCGGCATTTCGGGTCCGGATCTCGGCTTCAGTTGAGCCCTTCGATCGTGCACCTTGGCGTCCTGGCCAATTCAAGCCGGACTCCTGGTTGTCATTGCCATGGATTTTGCTCGCACGAGCAGGTTAACATTTGGAACGCCCAAGCAATGCGGTAGAAGTTGTGTTCAACTATTTGCGACTATGCCTTGAGTTCATCTCTGGCATCGCTTAAATTGGAGCAAAAGTTGCCAGAAGAGTGGTGGCTGTAAGAAATGATGATGAAGCAAGATATACACCACATGTACAAGCGAAGCTTCATGTAGAAGAATTATGTGAAACGTGAGTGGCCAGTTTTGAAGTGAGACATTGGCCCAGTGCGATGGGATGTGGAAAGTAAGGCAGTTAGTTGACCTTACCTTGGTCCACTGTGTAAGGCTTGGAGACAATTTCACAGCAAAATAAACGAAACGTCTGGGAAATTCAAAAGGAGCTGAGAGACAGTAGCAAGATGCTCAAACGGTTACGAATGCTTTTGGTCATTCGTTTTTGTTTTGCGCTCATTCAGATTCAACATCAATAGGATAATCTCGTCACGGCAGAATGCTCCGAGTAAGAGCTACAAGCGCACCATAGCATGGTCCATCTCGCTCGAAAATTCTGCTCAGATAACAATAAACACTGAGCTCGACGACCTCGAATGTGTTTTCTACTCCGTTTGTTGTTTTTCTCAATTGGATAGCTTTGGCGGCGGCGGCTCTCAACAAAAGAGGGGACTTGATATGGGGCAGATCTGGGATGCCCCCGCGATGCGAATCTCAGTGCGCGGGCAGATGCCACAGAGTGTCGTTTGCGGTCACTCTGGGCTGATGTCATTTCAGGCTTGGTCCCCTCACTCCCACCTTGGTTTTGGGTCTGTGAGTGAGTCTGAGCTCAGGTGAGTGATAGTAGCTATTAACTGTATTTGGCCACTGAATAGTGAACATCAACGTAGGTTGAAGGCGAATAATGAGTGGTCTTGATATGCATCTGCTGATGGCTGATTGTGAGTCGAGAGCATTGTGTGCCTCGGGTCTGACGGGAGCCAGGTCAGGCTGGACAGGCTGGACAGGCTGGGCCGGAGTGGTCGGCTCACATGGCAATCCATGTCTTTTGTCGAGATCTTGTGATGGGACCCGGATGGGGCAGTTTGGCGTCATGGGAGTGGCTTATCGATAAAAGGAGCTTAATCTGAGGCCAATGGGAGGGGTGGGATATGTCGGGGATCCACAGGGGACTTGGTTGCAGTCACTTGTACTTTTGTACCTTTGTACTTGTGGGCCCCCCACGGGCAACAGTTCCTCTTTTCTTCCATCTGTTGCCTCTCATCCTTTGGTGGCTCATCACACTCATCTCTTGCTGATGAATCTGAAGAGAGTCAGAAGAGGAGATGAGATACAACCTATCCTGTCTAGTCAGAGAGTCATGTACAGGTTCTCA
This sequence comes from Colletotrichum godetiae, assembly GCF_030913485.1. Lineage (NCBI taxonomy): Eukaryota > Fungi > Ascomycota > Sordariomycetes > Glomerellales > Glomerellaceae > Colletotrichum > Colletotrichum godetiae. The sequence goes on from NW_026851263.1 coordinate 726,650, forward strand.
CTGGCAACTGGGTAAGCAGAGGCAGAAGCAGGCAGGGGCCATGGGCCATGGGCCATCACAAGCTTCATGCAATCAGACACTGGAGCGACCAAAGATGAACCCACTCCGTTCAAGACACCGGTCCAATGAAACAGCAAACAGAGAGAAAGTGAGAGGAATGACTGGACCCCTGAGAGAAAGCACCCATGCATCTCAGGTCCACAAGGTACGAGTAGAGAGGAGGAAATGCGCGTACTTTTGGCGCAGCATCGCGTGCAGCTGCGCACAGAACTTGGGGGAGTCCAGCTGCTGCTAAGGTGCTGCTAGTGCACATTGAGAAGACAATCAGAGGCACTGATACCTACTTACTTTTGTGAGGGAATGAGTCTCTTCAAGATATTCTCATTCTGACTGAAGAGGACTGAATGTCCGACTGGCTGCTCCCGGTTATCTCCAGGTCTAATGTGTAGCACTGTAAGTACCTTACTTCGTACGTACGAATACCTAGCCGGTGCGAATGCGACGGGACCGAACTGCCTAACACCTCAAATGAATGACAAGTGGACTCTCGTTTCCCTTCCTTTTCGTTCCCTTTGCTTTTCTCTCCTATTGGGTTTACTCTGTATTATCTGACTGGGAATTGCTGCCTTTCCCCTTGCACTTTCACTCTTAAAACTGCAAGGTATCAATGACCCTCACCTCGTGGTAGCCTTGGAGACGACTGTCAATTGTCTACCCAAGTCTCCGTCTTTTCCGGGGTCCAGGCGCAGCAATAACCTTCATTGAACTGTTCCATTTCCCATCAGATCAACGAGGCACCTATTTCACCGTCCTCAGTTCAGTCCCAAGATCTAGGTTGCCTGGTGCCATCTTCTCCTACCTTACCCGCTACCTACCTACTAGCTAAAGCACCGTACCTTGGTTACCTAACCCTTTTGACTCTTTGTCTTTGTGCCACCCTCCTTGCCTCCTCAACTTGTCTTGTCTCCCGTCTCTTACACAGCACATTCTTCAAGATTGCCGCCGTGTCTCTGACTGCCATTCCGTCTTCATCCCAAACCAACGGCCCAACCCACGGATACCTTTCTTACCTCACCTTGCTTACCTTACCTTTCCTTACCTGGCCATTAACTCTGTACTTTATCGCCATCCGACTTTGGCCCCGGCTTGCCTTGTCCTCTATTCCGTAACCCTCCCGCGAACTCGAACCTTATCGTCATCGCCCGAATGAACCCGCTGTAGCCACACGAATCTTCCTCCACCCTCCCACCCTCCTCTCCGCCAGTGCGACGCTTCCGCTGCCGCAGTATCGCCTTTCGCCTTCCCCGCCTCTCCACCACCCGTGTCGCCCGGACAAAGAGGTCGACAACACATAAGAAGTCCTACCTAATCAAGGTAGCCTTCGACCTACCAATCGCTCGACTGCCTCCCACCGACCGACCGACCGAACACCCCGATAGCGATGGCGTCGCCCGCTCCAGCTGGCGCCGCGAGCGTCAGCTTCGGCGAGGACGATGTCAAGAAGCGCGTAGGCAAGAAGTTACAGAAGAAGCGGCACGAATCGAATACCCCGACGATGGAGCTGCCTGAAAGGTTAAAGGAGGGCGACGATAGTAGAGAGGAGGATCTGGTACCGCAGCAGGGCCCGCCCATGTTCATGAATATGAACCAGTCCATCTTCGGTCTCATTGCTGCCGCCGGCTCACGAGTTGACTTCCACGATCGCTTTGAATCCAGCGACGAGGAAAGCCCCGACGAGAACGAACCCACTCGCCGTCACGGTGCCGATAAGTTGGATGCTGGTGACGACAAGGTACACGGCATCGGCCACCTCTTGCATCGCAAACAGCGCCGCCAGAACGATTCCGACTTGTCAAAGACGACCGTCCTCAAGAAGGATTCATCTTCCAAGACCGAGAAACACCGGCGCAAGATCTCCGGCTCCAAGCTCCTCCGATCGCTACCGGCGCTCCCACGTCTGCCACGGCACAAGTCCAAAAAAGAGACCTCCAAGCTGGAGCCCACCTCCGAGGAGGCTAGCGACACCTCCGAGGCCTCTCCGTCCCAACCCGCCGATGATACAAGAGAAGACGACGACCAAGACGGCCACCGTCTCGCCCCCGTTATGAGCAGGATGCTCGAGGCAAAGGCCGAAATGTCCGCGAGACCCAGCTTCGACGTCGACCGCCGGTCTAGCGACCAGCTGAACTACAGCGACTCTGCTGATTCAAGCTCCACTGCGTTGGCGCGCCGTCTGCAGGACATCTTTGAATTTGACCATCCCGAAGCTGTCATTGAGGGTATGTTCATGAATAATGCTCCACCGGCAACGGGCGCTTTCAGCTAATACGCCGTAGAATACCCTTGTTGGTTGCTCCAGAGCGTACTACTCCAGGGTTACATGTACATCACGGCAAAGCACATCTGCTTCTATGCCTACCTTCCCAAGAAGGCGGTGCGTACTCCCCTTGCCTTACCTACAACCCAATCCTACAGTAAATACTAACAGCAACCACAGCATGAGGTCGTCAAGTCGGGCTATCTATCCAAGAGCGGCAAGCGCAATCCAAAGTACAATCGCTACTGGTTCCGCCTCAAGGGCGATGTTCTGGCATACTACAAGGACCCCTCCAATGTCTACTTCCCCAGCGGCCAGATCGACCTTCGCTACGGTATCTCAGCCAGCGTGAACAACAACAAGGACGGCCTCACCTTCACCGTCGTCACTCACCACCGGACATACCACTTCCGCGCCGATAGCGCCCCCAGTGCCAAGGAATGGGTCAAGAGCCTGCAGAGAGTCATCTTCCGATCTCACAATGAGGGCGATAGCGTAAAGATCTCGCTGCCTATCGAGAACGTCATCGACATCGAGGATACTCAAATGCTCGAATTTGCTGATACTTGCAAGATTCGTGTCATTGACAACGACGAGACCTACGCCATCGACGAGTACTTTTTCTCCTTTTTCAGCTTTGGCAAGGATGCCATCAGTGTGCTTAAGATCCTCATTGAGGATGCCTCGTCAAGCGCAAAGGATGCGGCCCTCCTCAAGGCAGCGCAAGCACAGGAAGAGCAGGAGAGGCAATCGAGGCAGTCGGTACCAGCTTCGGCCCGCAGCTCCATGAGCGCAAGTAGACGCATCGCGCCGCCGAAGCTTAGGACGACCAAGCTGCCCGATGCTGTCAAGGCGACGCTGTCACCCCTATCTGCTCACAGCCCCGCGGCTCTCAGCCCACGCGCCAGTATGGATGCTTCGCGAGCTAGTTTCGATGCCTTCAGGGGGTTCCGCCGCCGTAGTTTGGACCTGTCGACTATCATTCGCGATTCCTCGCCTCGGCGCAGCTTCAGCGGCAATCGGCGCTCCATGAGCAGGAACCGTCTGGACGACTCTCGTCACGGGCCCCATAAGCAAGGCTCTACCGATTCATATGTGCAGTCTTCTATGGAAGACCCGAGCTATTCAGGCATGGTGGCATCATCGAATGAGGACCCTTCGGCGAGCCAGATCCTGCGTGGCAGCGACGTTTTCCAAAACCCCACGGTGCGACGCTCAGCTTCTGCCTCCCGGACGGAGCTGGAGAAGAATCAACGCCGCGACAACAGAAGTCCCCCGGCATTGGCTGCATACAGTGGCCAGCATGCTGCAACAACGGGTTCCATTAATGATGGCGACAAGCTTCCCGTGACCCCGACACTGCAGAGCATTACCAAGATGGGCGCATTCCCCTTGCAGCGTGTGGGCGCCTTTGCCCAGTATCTCAACAGTACTAGTGGTAAGTTGGGCTCAATGCTGGCAACGGAATCTATGGGCTACGTTGAAAAGGTATCTGGCATGTGGCGAGGCGGCCGCAAGCACTACGATGCTCCGCCCGAAATCAAAACGGACGATGAAGATTTATACGAGGATGCAGAGGGCAAGATCCAGACTTCCATGGATCGATTCCGCGCACATTTCGCGCTCCCCGAGACGGAGAAGCTTCAAGCGACCTACTTCGGCTACATCTTGCGTGTCCTGCCATTATATGGCAAGATCTACATCAGCGACAAGTCCTTTTGCTTCCGCAGCTTGTTGCCTGGAACAAGGACCAAGCTCATTCTGCCCTTGAAGGATATCGAAAACGTGGACAAGGAGAAGGGATTTCGTTTCGGCTACTCCGGTTTGGTGGTTGTTATTCGCGGCCACGAAGAGGTTTTTTTCGAGTTTGGCCAGGCCGAGCTCAGAGACGATTGCGCCGTTACTTTGCTTCAGAGCCTGGAGACGACACGCTACCTCAAGGAATCGGGAGACCTCGACCTGGACGAAAAGGAAGAAGAGGAGAACGCCATGGCCGAGCGCGACGCGCTGAAGGAAGCGCGTCAAGTCGAGGAATTCCACGATCACGAACTTCGCCTGCCAAAGGAAGGCTCACGCGTTAGCGATGCTCCGACAATATTGTTCGACGACCCGAAAGCCTCGTTCCTCAACTTCAAGCCTCCTCACTCAATGAAGATCACCTGCTTGACGATTGGCTCCAGAGGTGACGTGCAGCCATACATTGCCCTGTGCAAGGGCTTAATCGCAGAAGGTCATAAGCCTCGGATTGCTACTCACGCCGAGTTCAAAGACTGGATCGAGGGCCACGGCATCGAATTCGCAAAGGTTGACGGTGACCCTGGTGAACTCATGAGACTATGCATCGAGAACGGCACATTCACGTGGGCTTTCTTGCGGGAGGCCAACTCTATGTTCCGTGGCTGGCTGGATGAGCTGCTGGTCTCAGCTTGGGAGGCTTGCCAGGGCTCTGATCTTCTCATCGAGAGTCCCAGTGCCATGGCAGGCATTCACATTGCGGAGAAGCTCTCCATTCCCTACTTCAGAGCCTTCACCATGCCGTGGACCCGGACCAGAGCCTACCCTCATGCATTCGTTATGCCCGAATACAAGATGGGTGGTGCATACAACTACATGACGTACGTCATGTTTGACAACATTTTTTGGAAGGCGACTGCTCATCAGGTCAATCGCTGGCGCAACAACACGCTCAAGCTGCCGAACACCAGCCTCGAGAAGATGCAACCCAACAAAGTCCCGTTCCTCTACAACTTCTCCGAGTACGTGGTCGCACCGCCTCTAGACTTTTCGGACTGGATTCGCGTTACAGGCTACTGGTTCTTGGAGGAGGGTACGGATTTCAAGCCGCCCCAGGAACTCGTTGACTTCATTGCCAAGGCGAGGGCCGACGAGAAGAAGCTCGTGTACGTCGGTTTCGGATCAATTATTGTGAACGACACGGCCAAGATGACCCAAGAAGTCATCGACGCCGTTCAAAAGGCCGATGTGCGCTGCATCTTGTCTAAGGGCTGGTCGGATCGCGTGGCCAAGCCGGGCGACGCAGAGAGCGCAAAGGACGAGCCGGTCATCCCGCCCGAGATTTTCGTCATCAAGAGTGCGCCCCACGACTGGCTGTTCTCACAGATTGATGCGGCCGCCCACCACGGTGGATCCGGCACGACGGGTGCCAGCTTGAGGGCTGGTATTCCTACCATCATCCGGCCCTTCTTTGGTGATCAGTTCTTCTTTGGTGGCAGAGTCGAGGACATTGGCGTCGGTATCTGTCTGAAGAAATGGGGTGCAGTCTCCTTCGCCCGCGCGCTTTGGGAAGCTACGCATAACGACCGTATGATTGTCAAGGCTCGCGTGCTGGGTGAGCAGATTCGCAGTGTAAGTCACAATTCCGACCCAATTTGAGACTCAACGGTCAACTAATAAATAACAGGAACGTGGCGTGGATAACGCGATTCAGTGCCTGTACCGCGACATGGAGTACGCGACGAGCTTGATCAAGAAAAAGGCAGGCAAGCACGCGCATGCCGAAGAAGACGAAGATGAGGAGGCCGAGGAGAGCTGGACGTTTATAGGGAACGACGAGCCCGACCCGGATGTGACGACCAAGAAGCTCTCCGAGATGGGGGCACTACCCGGTCTTCCGGGAGACAAGCCTCTCGGAAACAGGGTGATGCGTGCCTCGCCCTCGCCCTCACAGCAACCGGTGGCCTAGGGGGTTAACCGGGAGCTGCTTAGTGAGGCGCTAGGGAATAGCATTTTAGGCGACTCGACTCCGAGGCCAACAACATCTGAGGTGGATGGTATGGGATCGGATTGGGAATGTGTCGGGGACTCGAGGACGTCACCAAGGTATTGAAATGAATGAACATTGGCTGGCACGGCGTTTCACGGACTTGCTAGAGGATTCTGGGCAAGAAGTTTTTTTTTCCTTCTTTTTTTCTGGTTCGGAGTCTGGGGTAGGAGACGGGGGAAATGAACGACTGACTGTTTCCGGGGTTGTGGCGTGATCAGAACGAACGGCACTGGGGACACAGGACAATGTGGCACCCATACTCATGGATAGAGAGTACATTAATACTCGATTATGACTTTTTTTCTATTGGTAACGAAGGAGTCCAGTCTGGAAATGCAAACGAGTAAGAGCGATATTTGATGATGCAGCCTCAATTAAAGGTTATAAGTAGAGTCTCCAACGGCTTTGATGTGTTCTGTGCTGCTTGATGCTTCCAGGTGGGGGGTCATGTATAGAGATGCACGTCGATCAGGGTGGAAAGAGAAAGATATCAGACCAGGTAAAGTCCGGGGGAAGCTCTCTCCGCGTTACTCTATTTGAGCTGCATCTCGATGTACATGGATTATCACGCTATTGGAGCATCTCACCACAAGACAGACGAGACGGGGGTTGGCAGCATCAAGGCAATGCCGGCAGAGATGGGGGAGCTGAAAGCAGCAGCTGCTGGATGGGGCCAAGTGAAGAGGGGGTTTTGTTGACAAGCTGGGAGAGTGAGTTGGAAAGAATCAGGAGACAAGAGAGGTTGAGGTTAGGTAGTGGGAGGCTGTGTTGCTGCTCATGTGAGGTGCCGAGTTCACGCCACTTTTGGGAGGGAGTCAGAGATGCAGGTGGTCACTGGTGTTTGCTGACCACGGCATCTTTGCCTCTCCCGTTTTTCGCCTACATGGGAACTCTCAGTGGAGCTTATGGGCGCGTGACTGAGAGTGGGAATAGCTGAGGTAATACGAAGCCTTCCAGAAGAGTGTGTTCAATGAGGCTTTGTGGAGTGGCTTGAGGAATTATTCTCATCAGGTTCACAGATTGGAGCTATCCTGAGTAAAATCTTCACGTGACTCATCGTTGGTTGTGCTTGTTTGAAGAGGCTCCCTGTTGTAACCCAATGATGAGAGCAAAAGGTGTGACTGGCTGGAAGAGGTGGGATGATGGACCTCACAGCTGGGATGAGAGACTTCTCATGCACTGGTACTGCACAAGAGACTGACAGACTGGACAGAGTAAGAAAGAAGATTGAGAGCAAAGCGGAGTGAGTGAGTGAGGTGAGGGTGAGTGAGGGACGAGTTGGGGAATGAACAAGGGGATGATTCGTGAAGCTCTCATGCAGGGGTCGCCAGGCGGCCACCACTTGAAGCCGGCTGGCACCATCAGCGGAGAGGAGGATGGCTGCATCACGGAGAAGCAGGCTGGGGTGCTACAGCAGGTACAAATAGGCCATCGCATCCCACTCTTTCAGAAGGGGGTGGCTCAGGTGATAGTGGTTGACGGACACCAAAAAGGCTGCCTTTTCCCCCTCTGCCAGCGACCAGCAGTGACACTACCAGCTTTTACCTTGTACCCCGACAGCTCAGGCCTTGTACCTTTTTCTCTCCTCCTTCTGTCCAGCATCGCAGCACTCCATACTCCAGACATCACACCACAGCTGCCTTGAAGGTGATACAGCAAGAGATAATTCTGAATTACCCGCATTCGAGTACGGTATCATCACAGACACAAACGTAAAATCCAGATCAACTTGCAGCTGCTGTACCTCAACGTTCCATCACCAAACATTCGAGGCCTTGGCAAAGCAACGGACTGCCGAAGACACCGAGGTACTTGATCCTGCCAGAACAGGTACACACACCAAGACCATCAGCGCCAACACCACCAACACAAACCGTTCACTGTTTCCGCTGCCAGTCCTCGGCAAACTCTGCCCCGCCCAACGGGACACTCCAGCACCGCGCCCCACTCATCCCGCCGCCTAAAAAGCTGCATCCGGAAAAGTATTCCTGCGAAACCCCGATCGACCCGGACCCGCTCCAGCTCCCCAAGTGGTCAGTGCTCCCCGACAGCCGACCCCACCTCACCCCCGTCTCGCGGCTTCGCCTGGGCTTCCCGGTTGGTTCCCCTTTACCACGCTTCACCTTGCCTTCACCTTGCCCTGCTTGCGGTGTACGTCACGGTTCGGTCCAGACCTGAAGGTGCCCGCCTCCACTCGAAATCCCCGAGCTCCAAAATCTCCACACCCCCCGAACCCCAAGCGAGTGAGAGCATCAGCAACTTCCATTGCGATTCGCATCGAGACCAGCTCCGACTTCATCCCACCACGTTACGGATAGCACGCGTCAAGCAAACGAACATCTCGCGCGAAAGGATCCGGCATACCGTTCAATTGCATCACGTCACCAAAAAACTCAATTGCGACTAGGGCACTTGAGGAATATTCAGCTAGTACGTTAGTCAAGGCTAAGAAGAATACGGCCTTCCCACGCGTTTCTTCCTCTTCTTGCCGCTCTCCACCAACAACCAACCACGACAACAGCTTTGCATAGCTCTTCACCCATCTTACACCTATCCGTCCATCTCATCCCAACGCAACGCTCCAGAGCTTCCCCGTCTGTTGCGTATTCGTCAAACACTCCCCTCGTCAGCTTCGGGGCAATGGGATTGGCCACTACACCGGCACCTTCTCAGATTGTTACTGGGGGAGTCTCATTAGGTTCGTCGCACCTCCTCCCTCGACTTTCGAGACGTCATTGAAGCACCCGACCTCTTCGCAGCCGCCTACCGCGCGCTGTGTCACGTCTTCTTCCAATCCTTGCTTGCGTTTTCCACTTTGCCATCCACTTGCGCGCACGCGCGTGTTTCAAAGCCCACTTTGCTGACCTTGGACCTTTTCCCATCGCGACAGACTTTTAGACCAAACCCTCCCAGTAGCCTGCCGTCATCATGGGCAAGCTACTTTCACTAGGAGCGCGACTCCGCTACCCGATCACCATTACAAAACTCCTCAAGCGCCCCGGCGACACTGTCCAAAAACAGGAGAGCGTGCTAGAGTACTCCTTCAAATGGATGCGCGAGGTCGGCGACCCCATCGCCGGCAACACCTGGCAAGAGGAGGAAACCACAGTCGTCGGCTGGGATAGTCCGGCCGAAGGCACACTCAAGGAATGGCGTCTCAAGGAAGGCATGACATTCACGCGCGACGCGCCGTGCATGATGGTCGAGGAGGCCTGCTCCCACGAGATCCAGTTCCAGGGCTTGTGCGCCATCTGCGGTAAGGACATGACCGAGGTGAACTGGGCCACTGCCGAACGCGATACCCAGCGCGCCACTATCAACATGACACACGACCAGACCGGCCTCATGGTCAGCGGCGACCTGGCTGCGCGTGCCGAGTCCGATACCCAGAAGCGTCTGCTACGACAACGGAAGCTGAGTCTCGTGGTCGATCTCGACCAAACCATTATCCACGCCTGTATCGAGCCTACGGTTGGCGAGTGGATGGAGGACCCGTCAAATCCCAATTACAATGCCGTCAAGGACGTCAAGAAGTTCCAGCTCAATGATGAAGGCCCCCGGGGGATGGTCACATCCGGCTGCTGGTACTATATCAAGATGCGTCCCGGTCTTGCCGAGTTCCTCGAGAAGGTTGCCGAGCTTTACGAGTTGCACGTTTACACAATGGGAACGCGCGCATACGCTCTCAACATTGCCAAGATTGTCGACCCTCAGCAGAAACTCTTTGGCAACCGCGTCATCAGCCGTGACGAGAACGGAAGCATGATATCAAAGAGTCTCCAGCGATTATTCCCAGTGAACACGAATATGGTGGTCATTATCGACGACAGAGCAGATGTGTGGCCGAGCAATCGCCCCAATCTGATCAAGGTTGTGCCATACGATTTCTTCAAGGGCATCGGCGATATCAACTCAAGTTTCCTCCCCAAGAGACAAGATATTCTACCCGCGCCACCCGCACCCGAAGCGAAGCCAACACCAGCAGCCCCAACAAGCGAGGCGCCGACGAGCGAGGCGTCAACAGCCGACCAACCAAATGGCAAGGTGTCTGCCATTGACGAACTGGTAAAAATGAGCAGCGGCGACGACAAGATCCTGCAGGAAGCACAAAGCGGAGAGCAAGAAAAATTGTTGGAACAACAGATCAAGGAAAGGCCGCTTCTCCACATGCAAGAGGCACTTGACAAAGAAGATGAACAAAACGAACAGGTCACACAGGAGGCCGAAAATGGCGCACATATCATGACAGTACAACATCGATCGCAAGTCCTCCGCGACGACGATGCCGAGCTGCAATACTTACAACAACACCTCACTCAACTACACCACAAATTCTATAGCGAATACGACGAGAAACGCGCCGCCGCACCTACACAGTCTGCCCCGCGGAAGAAATCGGGCGACGACGGCATCGATCTCGACGCCGTTCCAGACGTTGGCGAAGTCCTCGATACGATGAAGGCCGCGACCCTCGAAGGCACTACGATTGTCCTGTCTGGCCTCGTTCCCCTCGGCGTCGACGTCCTGCAGTCCGAGATTGGCATCCAAGCCATGAGCTTTGGTGCTCAAATCTCAACCAGGGTTTCCAAGCAGGTCACTCATCTCGTTATTTCAACGTCTCGCCCGCGGACTCAAAAGGTCAGGCAGGCAGCCAAGATTTCGAGTATTAAGATTGTTAGCCAAAATTGGCTATCTGATAGCCTCAGCCAGTGGCAACGTGTCGACGAAGCACCCTACTTGGTCGAAGTTCACCCAGCAGACCGGCGTCAGCTCGCCTTGTCCGAGTCTACGGATGCAGACACAATTTCTGATGCCGATGGCGATGACTCACGGCCGCACCTGACTATCATTGATGAAACGGGCGAGCAACGTGTACTCGAGGAAGACGATGATGCTTCTGACGAAGACGAAGGCGATCAGGACGGGGATGAAGAGAGTATGATGCTGGAGTTTGAGGACGGTCAAGTCAGTCCGATAGACGGCTTGAAGTCGTTTGATTGGGAAGGCGTCGATGACGAGATGAAGGAGTTCCTCGGAAGCGACGACGACAGCTCAGATGCCGACACGGAAAGCCGTAGTGGCGATACCGATGCCGGCGAAGACTTGCCATCATCCCAAGACTCCTCAAATCCGGTCACTGGCGGCACCAAGAGGAAAGCCATGGACGACGACACGGCCTCCGACGAAGGTGGAAGTGCGCTGTCCAAGAAGCAACGCATTGCCAAGAGCCGTGGTGCTTCTAAGCTGAGCTCAGTACGGACTCCCAACGTCGAGGACAACAACGAATCGAGCAGCCTACCTACCCCTCAAGTTACGGGCGACGAGGAGGATGTCGCGCTCATACCGGACGGCGCCGCTGCGAACGGAGTGGACGACTTTGACGAGGACGATCTCGAGGCAGACCTCGAGGCCGAGCTCGCGGCCGCCGGGGAGGACTAGTGCTCCTGACCACCGTGCAGCGAGAGGCATGGTGCATATAAAAAGAAGCTAGGAAGGGGAGGCCGCAAAAGTGAGGAAGAAGGTGGGGAAGTGAGAAAGAAAAAGTTGGTTGGCTATGGTTTATTCGGTTTATACCCCAGCCTTTCCGTTGGCGAAGCATGGCATGGAGTTGAGATGTGCAAATATGTGTAGGATTCAATACAGTACGCTGAGGTGGTGAATAGACGAAACGGTATTGGGTCGGTGCATATCTAGCCACTTGAAATTTATGGCCTGTTCGATATTTCAACTCCAACAGCATTTTCATGGCTAAAGTTGAGTGACACTGTGAGTTGCCAGTGGTGTCGAATTGCTCACCGAGGGGTAATCTCGGTGAGGGATATTGAATGGGTCCACAATATGCCTTACATAATCGGTCGGCCAATTGAGCGAATCACCATCGACCCGAAAACAATCACCTGAGGCACCCCAGGCCAAAGCTTGTCCTGGAATCTCGAGCTCGACGACCACCATATCGCATCGCAACCCACACGACCCCGTCGAACCGACGCCGATACCCCCGATCTCTCGAACGACGTCAATAGTCTGTTCGATACGCAATTCAATTGACTCCCTGACGAACGAAGGGGCAATTGATCCGACGCCAGTCACTCGACGAAACTATACACACCCTCTAGACGAGCGCAGCCGACCGCGTTGGGTCGGTAGGAAACGATTGAGACAGGATGCCTCAGGATATGCCGCCTGCGGGGGGTTACCAGGCTGTGCAGTACAAGGTGAGTTGCTTTGGCGCGGCGGAGGGATTGAGGGAGCGTGGAGGAGAGGGAGTCGCAAGAGGAGGACTTGAGAAGGGATTGCCGGGTCGAACGGGCGAGAGTTGTTGATGGCAATAGCGACATGGCAAGAGGAAGCAGCTGGGAGAAGGAACACTTGGACTGGACGCCGTCGACTGTCGAATTGGGCCTCCGACCGAGGATGCCGAATTGGAACCAGACGAGATTGCTTAGGAAGGGATATCTGGGCTCTGGATCACGCACTGGGAAACGACGAAGAGGCGACGAGGGACCACAGACTGCCGAAGGAATCATGCTGATAATTGTAAACAGCGCAACCTGCCCGCCCGTGGATTCCGCCCCGGCACAATGTTGCTCGGTATGGGACTGGTGATGGGATACGGATGGTACCACTTGACCAAGGGTATCCGAGAATCCAAGTACGTTGCGACCCAGTGACGCCCGACACGTCGATTGCAATACCCTCTATCTGGACTATGAACGGAGTTGCGGGCGATCTAGCAGACGAGATGCCCTACTGCTCAATGAGGGGCACTGAGGCACCTCGACTACAGGAAGCACGCAACGACGAACAAACATCAGAGGGGGTATAAGAGCCATCACGGGAGACATGGTCTCGAGGATTGCAATGCTAACCAGACACAGCGAGCTGGCGAGAGAGAAGATGTGGGCGCGTATTCACATTATTCCCCTCCTCCAGGCCGAGGAGGACCGCGACCAGGTCCGTAGGTGGTACGCCGACCAGGCGAGAGAGAAGGAGCTGTTGGGCGAGAACACCAAGGTCTACCACAACGAGAGGTATGTTGACATGCCCCTTCCCCCTTGCCGACTCTTCCTTGGGAGAGGATGGTTGTTTATGGAAATTTGGAAGAAGACAGCTGACTTGCGATATACAGATTCGTTCGTCCTACCTTTGCTCTTGCGCCGCAGAGCAAGAACTAGATTTTCCATACTTGTATCTGGCGGAAGAGAGAAGGGGTTGGAGAGGAGATGTTGGAGAGGAAGAAGATTTGGGGCAAAAGAAGCTGGCAGATTGCCGGCGTGTGTATATGATACTTTTCGGGATGGAGAGAACCAAGACAACTTGTTCAATGATGATGTCGACCATCCAGCAGGATACTGGCTGCAGCATGCGCTTCACCACGCCTTGGGCCGAAATGGAACCATAACGCGACCCTTCAGGCCAACGGCATCGGGTACTCAACTGCTCATTGATTTGCCAAACGCGTCGCCAATCAAACAGATGAAACCAAGCATCTGGGAGCAGATGGACAGTACCCGGATGGCCTGCTCGAGGTGTTGTGTTTGTCTCTTATCCCTCGGGATGAGTTAAAATCGCAGTGAAAGAGCCGCAGTGAAAGGCCGCATTGGTCCGGGGTTTGCACCGCCACGGAGGTAAATGAGGCCATCAATGGTTGATTGGATGTGGATGTCAAATTGGCATGCAGGCACACGACTAGGCGTTTTTGTGGCCCTGATGTAGAGCAAATCAGAAAAACACAGCTCAACCAAGGTTACACTCTTGCTGTACTTGAGGCCTTCGGGGGGGGTTAAAGATTGCAGTGAAGTCGAGGCGCAGCAGTCCTTGGAGATCACCGAGCGCTACAGAGCAAATACTGCATATATGGTGGCCATATGATTGGACATGCCATGATGTCCATCACAGCCTGCATATATGCACACTCACAGAGATACCGATGAGTTTCTACTCGCGCTCCGCACCTCTTGAAGCTGCGGCTTCTCTCGCGGTAAAAGCGGATCTCCGCGTGTCTGATTGGGCATGACCTCGGCCGGAGGGCGCGGTTCTATGTTTGAAAGTGAGACTATCGCCATGTTTTTGCACTTGTCAATGGCGTCACACGTAGTGGTTGCCTCACGTTGGGCAAAGCGTAAGCCTGATTGGTTCAGGAGAGCCGCCAACTCGAGGAATGACTTGGTGTTGGGTTGTCGACGACACAAACTTTGTGGAAAGATTGCTCTCTGGATGAAAACGGGGGTCAAGCCTTCCGAGGTTCTAGGTTTCGCTAGAACATGAGGACGCGAAGCATGTAAGTCAATCATAACCGCTCCAAAGGTCCTGTTGCATTTGGGTTTATCATGTCCATATCGTTGTAATCCAACGAGACATGTCACACCTCGTGACTGATAGTCGCTTGAGAGGAAGGAGGTAGGCCAAGTAACTTGAACTTATTCAGCCAAACTTCGTTGGCTTTGTGAAGCTAATTGATACACGAACACTCTACAAGCACTCTTGATACATTACAAGGCCTGTGTAACCAAGCGAGTGATGCTTCTACGTAGTAAGGGTGGTATTGAATCTGCCTGCCTCGAGGGTCTACTCAAGTATGTGTTCTCTAGCTCGGAGTAAATAGAGAGTCTTGCTGCCATAGATAATCCGTCAGGAGAAATTAAGAAGGCAGACCGTCAGGTAAACTTTGTCGTGAGCGAATTGGAACCGTTGGTACTTCTTCTCGTCCGTTCATGATGAGTTAGTTTTGCAGTGAAGAATGGAGACCACCTCGGGCGCACGCTTACCAGCTAGTAGTAATGGTGACTTAGGCTGCTTACTCCCGTGATCATTCAGCTTGCCACCCCTCGGTCCTAAGAATGAAATAATTGTGTACATGCCATGTCCACTAAGAAGCATCTGAGTCGGTTGGGTGTGGCTGGCATGAGATGATGTTTAGCCGTAGGAAATAGTGAATCTACGTCCAGAGAGACCTCTTTGGGCCCAGCGAAGATGCTTCGGTTTAGACGACGGAAAGTCCTCAACTAGCGGTACTATTTGACCTGCTTGAAGTTGAATAGATAGAGACTGCTCGCTTGTTCTTCGGCACTGTAAGCAGAGGCAGACTGCTCCTAGACCTCTGCATCCCCTCTTGCGGAACAAGGTCAAGGCCCTATGATTCGTTTTCCTGCAGAAAAATGGCCCGGTCACCTTTCTCTTTGGCTTTGGTGACAAGACCGGCGCAGATTAGACGTGGAACGTAAGTCTGGACCTAGTGATGGGTGACATGGCGTGTACTCGAGTTGCCGCAGTAGGGGATAAGACATCGAGGAAGGCAGCTTTAGAGGAAGCCTTTATTCAGCAAGAACCGGGCTATGCCATATCCTTGGTCTCTTGTGCAACTACGTAAGATACTGCAAGCAGGCAATTTCGATGAGGAGGTGTCATGGCTTGCTCCAAGCAGATGGCGCTACCTTGGAGGGAGTTAAGATTGCAGTGTACGGCGCCAAGGTCAGCATAACCAGAGGAACGCCTAGCTGCGGGCAGATTGGCATCTCAGCAAGGAGTAAAGTCTGCCTTGGGTGTGCGTGGATATGCTTCCCTGGGTGCCTCCGAGTCTCGGTCGAGGTAAAAGTGGAGCTTTCCCACGAAAATTGGTTAATCGTCATACCAGACGGTCTATTCACGGAGGGATGGACGAAGTGACAAGGCCCGCGATGATCTTCGCTGTGATTTTACAAGTTAGACCTTGAAACCTTCTGAGGATTTAGCCGGGTGGAGTGTAGCCTTCTTGAGAACTCGTCCCGAACTAAAGCATACCAGAAACCACATTTGAAGACGTAAGAACTACTAAGTATATTCACAAAAAGGGGGCAGGGCCACGGTCATAAGTTCTTCGTGACCAACTGAACTTGTAGTGAAAACTCGTTCTCTCACTCAGGCTGAATACGAGCACCAGCTCCGATGGAGTACCGGCTGAGGTTCGGCGATGTGGGTCCAAGCTCCCGAGTTTCGCTCTCATTCAGGGTAGAGGCGCCGGAGCAGCGACGGACACTGACACGATTCCCTGCCCATGATTTTAAGGTTACCATGATCTCTCCCAGAAGCTGGTTTTTGAGGATTGCAGTCAAGGTTTTATGAGGTTATCCGGTGAAACATTTCCTATCTGCTACGGAGGGTAAACATAACGATAGTAATTGAAGCAATGAACGCTACTGAATGTGATAAAGCAGGAAGCAAGAAGAGTCGTCGACCATTTTGTGAGCCGCAGATAATCTTACGTAAGTCGAAGCGAATGACGCAGATTCTAAAGAGTAACTTTCCAAGCAATGCCGTTCAGCAGGCGAATAATGGGTTCTTCACTTAGTCCTCCGGCGATGGCAGCTTGGCTGTAGGCTGTCGCCCGGGTTCACAACTAGGTAGACAATGAATGACTGGCGAGCACTTCGTACCTTCGCATCTATGACTTACTGAGCCGTCATGCTCTGGAGACTACTAGCAAGATCAAGCCACAAAAAGCTCCGCCGTCGTCTCGTAAGCTTCGTACACTAGCCACTGACCTCGGTCCGCGTATTCGGTGAGCGTGCGAGACTCTGGTCCGAGAACCTCGCGTTTCTCGGGTTAATCCACCCTCGATCGTCAACTCCGGCTTGGTTCATTCGCAAACTCGGATCAGGGGCGAGGTATATGGCATGAGTTCTAGGGATGGCGAATTCTTTGGAAGAGAAGACGTGTATATAAATCTCAGGTACTTGGTCGCCTTGATATCATCTTGAACTTCGATCTAGAAACACGTTCGCTTCTCTCACCGTTGTCGCCCATTTTCAGTTGTCATTCATTTTCAAACACTATAACCATGCTGATGTCACCTAATACAGGAGTTCGAGTAGCTGCTATTCTGTTCTGCCTTGCGAACTCAGTTAGTTGCCGGCATGGTTCCCGAAGCCATCTGATTCAAAAGTCAACATCAAGCTCATCCAACGATGATGCCATCATCTTTGGCTCCAATGGAACTACATCCCTCACATCCAATGGGACAACTGCTTCTATCGTGGTTCTCGACTATGGCGAGAATATTGAAGGCTTTCCTACTTTTGAAGTCATCTCTGCCTCTGGCGATACCTCGAACTTCGAAGTTTCCTACGCAGAAAGCAAGACCGCACTCGACTTATACATGGTAAATAGCACAACCCTTTCAGTGTTCCTGAATCTGAGAACGAATCAAGAACTTACGAAACACAGAGCGATGGACCCCTATCTCTCGCCGCGGCAATGGACACCTATAGAGTAAACCAATACAACATAACCGCTCCCCAACTCATTACAAACCGCCTCAGCCAAGGCGCCTTTCGCTACCAGAAACTCAACCTCTCTTCCGCCGGCTCCCTTGAGCTCCGCAACATCGGCGTCAAACCAACAACATCAACCACGCCTGTGGCGCAACTCCCCGGATCCTTCGAGTGCTCCGATGAAGACCTCACCCGCATCTGGACCACAGGAGCGCGAACAGTTCAACTCACCGAGATCCCCAAATACTCCATCCCCGACTTCCTCCAGGTCTCAGATGAAGGAGCTTACGCCGAGAGTCAGGCATCGCAAGGACTAGCCGGTGCCGTGGCCGCTCAACTCCTCAACTACCGCCTCGACCTCCAAGCCAAACCCGTCAAAGGTGGCTTCGGCGTCTCTGTTCTATGTGACACGCTCAACAACTGTATCTACATCTCATTTAACTTGGACAGCCACACCATCACAGCCCACGCCGGCGCAACAAGCCTAGACACCCTCCTCGCAACATCCCCCTTACCTTCCAACACAACCCTCGGAAACTGGCACGCTGTCCACATCGACGTAGCAATGACGTCCATCATCGTTACCCTTAACACCCTCCCAGTCCTCAACATAACCCAAACCTCCCGCTTCTTCGGTTCCTTTGGCTTCGGCGCCTCCTTCGGACACGCAGCCTACTTCCGCAACCTCACCGCCACTACTACCACCGGAGAAATAATCTATACAAACCCCCTGACATCTCCATCCTTCCTCCCAGACTTCATGATGGGCACAAACCCAGCCGACACAATCGTAGACGGCTCTCGGCGCGATAGAATCGCATACACAGGCGACCTCGACATCGCACTCGGCGCCGCCTTTGCAAGCACCTTCGGCACATCCTTCATCGACGGCTCCCTCGACCTCCTGGGTTCCTTCCAGGCAATACCAGGCTTCTTCATTCCAACCGCAAAGATCCAACAACCACCCCTGACGGAACCCCTAAATACGAACCTCACAGGTCTCATCGGCTACTCCTTCAACTTCCTCAGCGCTCTCGCACAAAATTACGAAATGAGAGGGAACCTCATCTTTGCAAAACACTGGGCGCCTAAAGTCTCCAAAATGCTCGACTGGGCCGACTCCCAAACCCTCCCCAACGGCCTCTTCAACCTCGCAGACGAGTCCTTTGGCGGAGACTGGAACTACTACGATCCACCGCAATCCGGCGTAGTCACAAAGTTCAACGTAGTATACGCCTACGCCCTCCAACAATCCCTCCCCCTCCTCGGCGACGCGGGCGTAAACACGACAACATACCAAACCCGCCTAGACAACCTCCGGTCCGCAATCAACACAAACCTCTGGAATCAGAACCTAAACGCCTACATCCTCTCCGAGACCATGCAAACAGGCTTCGCACAAGACGCAAACGCCCTCGCCATCCTCGCCGGCGTTTCCCCCTCACCAAACACCACCGCCTCAATCCTCTCAACCCTTTCAAGAGACCTCTTCCTTCCCGCTGGCCCGCTAGCCTTCTCGAACTCCACCATCCCCTCCGGCTTCGCGCAGAAAATCAGTCCATACGCATCATCATACCACCTCCGCGCAGCACTCTCCGCCCGCGACGCATCCACAGCTCTAACCCTCCTCAAAACCCTCTGGGCGCCGATGGCCAACCCACAACACGAGAATTACACAGGCTGCTTTTGGGAAACACTAAACCCAGACGGAACCCCCGGCCTAGGCATAGTAACGTCCCTCTGTCACGGCTGGGCTGCAGGCCCGACGGCGGAACTGAGTCGCTACGTGCTGGGCATACAAACTATTGTGCCCGGGTTCGCGGAGTGGAAGGTTGAGCCGCTGACGTTGGGGTTGGAATGGGCGAGGGGGCGGTATCCGACTGTGCTAGGAGACGTTGCTGTCAATTGGCGGTTTGAGGGCGAGATGTTGAGGATGGAGATTGAGAGTCCTGCTGGGAGTAAGGGGAAGGTTTACTTGCCGGAGCCGATGGTGACGAGTCTTGACAAGTCTGTTATTCGGGTGAATGGAGTTGTTATGAATGGGACTCAGTTTGAAATTGATGGAGGGGATGTGTTTGTACTTACTCAGGAACCTCTTGGCGCAGGATTGCTGGCTTGAGATGTCTACTTGTCAAGGATGATTGTACACCAATTAAATGGCAAAAAGAAAGGCACCTGGACAGTAGGATCAAGAGTCACAGTTACCAGCGAAGCACTGTCAATAGAATATTGAAATGAATAAGGAATCGATTCATCAGCATCATTATGTCTCATCATCCATGCAGTGGTATACCCAAAGTCAGACAGCCAACCGACGACCAGAAGCAGCAAAACCATCAACGCCGACCCATGACCTTAGTACTACATGGCCACAAGGCCAGCCTACACCATCTCGTCCACATCCCGTTACGCCTGAAGCTGAATAACCCTGAAGCCCTCGGAGACAGTCTTGGCAATGTCCTCGTTCTTGTGCTGCAATAACCCGAGAGCAAAGGCAACGTCGTTCCATTGACGCTCTGTCTCGCAGCGGGTGAGTCTGGCGGCAAGCTTCTCGGCCAGCTGCTTGGCGTGCTTGTCCTTCTCGACGAAGCCCAGGAGGAACCGGATGATTCTCCGGAAACTCTCCTCCTCTAGGCCCTTCTCGGCAGACAGCAAGGAGAACATGTCGACAAAGTGATTGTAGACGGCGTTGTCCTTGGTGCTGAGCTCAGTGAAGAACATTCTCGCCAAATCAGCAATGCGACGGTCCTCATCCTCTAGGCACTTGGCCATCTCGCCCAGCTGACCCTTAACCTTGACTTGACCGGCCAGAATGAGGAATGTGAGCGTCATCAAGCATGTGCGCTTGACGGACTGATCCTTGTCCGCAAGACGACGGTACAGGAAGTCGGTGTTCTCGTCGATAAGGTGGTTGAAGCACACAGCCATGTCGCCGAGAGCGATGACGGCGTTGGAACGGACGGTCGCGTCGGCCGAGCGCTCCATGATGGTGATGAGAAGAGGGAGGTTAGCCTCGCAGTATTCTGAGCTCACACACATAAGCTTGGCGAGACAGAGAGTTGCGGCGGCCTGCAGTCCCTTGTCGGCGTACGTGGTGTTGTTGGCGCATATTTCAGACACCAGAGGTCCAAACTGTGCTAACAGAGACTCGGGGCCAAAGAGAAGCTCACGCTCACGAATGTGCGCCATGGCTTCGGTAAAGTCATCCTCAGTCGTGCCACCAATCAAATCCAGGTCATCGGGCTCGTCCTTCTTGCCCGCCTGGCCGGTAGATTTGTCTGCAGTCTTCTCCTTCTCCTGCTCCTGCTTACGGCGCTTGAAGTCAAGTTCGCAGAGTTCAAGGTGCACAATTTGCTTGATGGCAACATGACCAACGATGAAGAGAAGTTGAGACAGGCCGACAGCGGCATCGCGCTTCTTTGGCTGCGGTGCCGGAGCAACAATAGTCTCGTTTCCATCCTCGTCAACGGAAACAGAGTCAGCATCGTCTCGCGAGACTGGTCGTGAGCTCGGCTGCGAGCTAGTCTGCGAGGCTGAGCGCGATCGGGGAGCAGCAAAAACTTGCTTCGTCTTGTGACGAATAATATCGGAGCAGAGCGTGTCGGGGTGCTTGGAGATGGCGTAAATCGCGTTGATTGCTTGCTCTGCAACACCATACCATTCCTTGCTCTCGGATGGAACTTCGGTGATGGAAGCCAATTTGGACAAAACGGCGTGGTCGTTCGGGAGTCTAGAGAACTTGACGGCAGACTCCTTTGCTTGACGGCCAGTCGGGTTGATGCGGCGAAGGGCAATGCAAGTGTACTTGGCCAACTGAAGATCAGAGCGGCCATGGGAACCCAAACCAGTGCGCAACATTGTCTCCATCTCTCCAACAACAATCTCGGGATTGGCTGTCGCCAGCATGCCGAGCACAATGATGGCGCCGCGACGTTGTGTCCTGGAAATCTCGCGCTTCTGCACGCCGTAGACCTGCCAAAGCTTGGCGATAACGATTTCAGGGACCAAGCCTTGCTTCATCATGGTGCTGAGCAGTTGCTCCAACGAGGTCAACTCGGCGGGAGTTGCGCCAAATGTCAAACTGATCATGTTGCGGGCGATGAAGTTGGCTGCATCGTTGGAAGTGAAGGAGTCGGGCGCCTCGAAGAACAGACGCTTGTAGACATCGATGAGATGGCTCTGAACGCCCTTGCCCTCATCACTGTTGCCCTTGGTCCAAATGAGACGCAGCATGCGTCGGATGCCAACCTTGTTCTGCTCGATGTTGTAGGCGTCGCCAACTTCGAAGTAATCCATGGCCTCGATAACCTCGCTCTTATTGCGTGATCCTAGCAGCTGGCAAACGGTGCCAGTAGCCTCGTGAAGGACGTCGATGAACTTCAGAGCCTCAGAGTAGTATCGCTTGGTGAGGGTAAGCTTTTCGATGGCCTCGGACGTGGCGGCCTCTTCGCGGGCCTTGCGGACCGCCTCGAACTTTTGCTCGTCGGACATGGGTACGGGCTTCTGGGGCGACTGCTCAATCTGCGTCGCATCGTCGAGAAGCTGCTGGTCAACAGTGGTGTCGGCTCCTTCGCCGAGGCCTGGAGCGCCTTCGGGCGGCTTGAGCGCATTCAGCTCCTCGTCCACCTTGTCAAGGCGTGCCTGCCATTCCTTGCGGGACAGCTGAGCGCCGTGCATGACTGTGAAAGGGTGTGTCTTGATAAGAGCCCCCAGAAGCTTGATAGCATTCCTCCTGACGTGACTGCTCTTGTCCTCGAGGCTGCGGCAGGCCATTTCGGCAGCGCGTTGTCGTCGTTTGGGGAACTTTTGTTCGAGGTCGCACAGCTTGACGTAGACTTGAATGGCTCTGCATCTGCAGTAGGGGTTGATATCGAGGAAGCGCTCTTCAAGGACGTCGAAGAAGGCGTTGAGCTGAGACTTGTGGTTTTCGCCGCGCTCGTCCTGCTTGACCAGGTGGGCAACCATATTTCCGCAAACCTCGATGAGAGAGCAACGCAGTGTGTACGACTTTGAAACTCGTTAGCAATGCTTTACTGATATGCGACGAGGAAGAATTACCTCGCTGTCTAGTTGTTTTGCGAGCATGGTCATTTGCTTAATGACCAGCCTTGGGGCCAGCTCGGAGAGCTTGACGATGAATTGAGAGACGGACTTGGGGCCCTTGGTGTCGTTGGAGTTGAACTCCTTGTTACTGAGCTCACGAAGGATCTCATCGGCAAGCTGTGGGTAGTCGTAGGTCTCGGCAAGGATGTGGAGGAACTCGGCCATGGGCTCGGAAAGGTGCTCGAAGTATGTGAGGTTTTGGACGATGGAGATCTGGGCCGCTGCTGAGAGTCAGTTTGGATGCGCAAGAGTGCGCCGCAGGAGACGACGTACCGTATGCGTGACCGTGGTGCTTGACAGCGATGCAGAGCACCTTGAAGGCGTGCATGCGGATAGATGTGCTCTTGACGCGCTGCTCGCTCTCGAGGACCATGTAGACGGGACGAGTCAACAGGCCGATGAAAGTATCTCTTTCGGAGGTTGTCAGGAAGATCTTGGTTAGCTTGAGCTTGAGGACTTTGCTCATGATGTCGAGAGCAGACTGCAGCTGGGTTGCCGAGTCCCATACTCCGTCCTTGTCTCTGGGCGCATTCTTCTTTGGCTTGCCGCGACCTCTTGCGACTGGTGCTGTTGAGGACTTTTCGGCGGCCTTGGTCTCGACAGCAGCAATGGTCCATTGGAGAAGGAAGCCGTAAATCTCGAGGAGCTGCTTGTGGTGGGCGAGTGTCTCTTGTTCGTCGGGAGACTCGAGGTCGTGGTTTATCGCATCGCCCTCAGCGGCCAGACCTGACATGATCAAGTCGAAGATCTTGCTAAGAACCTGTGGCGGGAGGAAGGCGGTATACCTAGAGGAGTTGAACAGCTCAGAATGGCGCTCATTAAGAGACCTGGAAGCGGAAGGCGACGAAAAGGAGGACAACAAAAGAGAGGGATCTGAAGGATGAGGGGAGATGGGTGCGCACTTTAGGAGGAACTGCAGTGAGTCGAGGTGGGCACTGCGTGTGATGGCCTCGGGGTTCTCAGCGACGGCATCAATGATGGGGTTGAGGACCGGGTTGATGACGGCGGCGGTGAGGCCTTCGGGGTCATTTTCGTAGTCGAAGAGGGAGCCATCAGCTTCCGGGGTGGGAATACTGGCGGGATCGCTCATGTAATGCTTGAGCGCATCGTTGATGTCGAATACGACCGAGTCCATGGCTGCGGTCTGGTCGAGGTGTGCGCACCCAGCGACGGAACGCGATCGAGAGGCGGGGGGAGGAGGAGGGGACGAAGAAGAAGATGGGAATCAAAAGGATGAAATAGAACGAGAGAGAGTGAGGAGGGGCCAGACAGTGTCTGTGACCGGCCGTGGTGTTCTCGTGTGGCCTGGTGTGTGGTGTTGCAAGTAGCTGGTGGGTTAGTAATGCACAGCGCCAGGAAGGGAAGCAAAGAAAGGCGAAGGAAGCGCAAAACGGCCTGCGGTGTTGACGATGTGTTTTGGCCTTGTATGTGTGTCAATGTCAGTAGGTGATTAATTGTGATTAGTTACTTTCAGATGGGAGGGTGGGGGGGGGGACAAAATGCGCCTAGCAACCAAGTGGGAATTTGTTTATTGTTTTCTTTCGGAGTCTGACGCGACCGGGCAGTGTCTGGCAGTTCTGCCACCTCTTGAGGGAAAGTCACTTTTTGGTGAGGTGCGGGGTCAGAATAAGCGGGATGATTGGTCAGCGCAATGTTTTCCAGGGGACCATGGCACTGTTTATACCGCAAACTGCCCCTCCATTGCAACTATTTCGTGCCATTTGGGGCTATTCGAGGGCCATCCAGGGACCACCCGCGATGTACCTTTTAGGTGGTAGACCCGGGGGCCAGCCGCCAAAAGGACGAATGCGAAAAGAGCACCAGACTGAGAAGAGCCCGCCGACGTGCATCAGATGGGACGCACCAAGACCAAAAGAAATCCAAAAGATTCCCACCTCTCTCCTACACAAGGTAATCACCTGCTGCCAGATGCAAAGAAAAAAAAGAAATTCGAAAAACAAGAACGTCCAATTATAACCTTGGTCACCTCCCAAGACACCTCACCATACATCAAGTCCTTGTACACTGCAGACTGCGGAGCATCTCAGGTTCTCAGGTACCTCTACTTCACTATACCTACCGCAACGAACAGCTTGTACTGCGAAAAACTCCCAAAGAAGACCACCGCCGTCTCAAACTCAATCGAATAATACAACAAAACATTCTCTCAATTCCTTCCACCACAGCCTCGGATGACGCAGTGTACAACCCAGCGAGATTCCTCAGCTGGCCTCAGTCAACCCAACCTGGATGCTATCGATCAATTGACTCGATTTGGCCAGACCCTCGACGTCCAGGCCTGGCACCGGCACGATTGGGCAACAACACCAACGCCCACTCCGCCGCCACAACACCAACGCCGCCAGACACCACACCCTCTTCCTCCACCACCACCACAATCGCAACCACAATCACAACACCAACAAAACCAGCACTATCCGCAGCAAAACCCGCAACACCACCACCATCACCAAAACCACCCGAATCAACCACACACCTATCCACCGCAGCCATACCAAGCTTCAACCACCGTCCCAGCCCTAGACACTGTCTCGAACTCTACACGCGCGCCCTCTCCCTTCCATGCCCCGGCACTCACTTCTACCGCCCCGGCAGACTTGCGATTGGCCCACCGCCCCATGACCGCAGAGTCGAGACCGCCGCACTCCATGGCCACGGCCACACGTAAACGCAGCCGCGACGACTTTGAAATCCACGAAGATCCCCCCCACGCCCGCACAGAAGACACCGAGATGATGGCCGAGTCGGAACAACACACCGAAGAGGTCGAGGAGGAGGAGGAGGAGGAGGAGGTCGAGGAACCCTCCGACGAGAGCTCCGATGAGGACGAGGTTGTTGACACGGGCGTCCAACGCGACATGGACCGTTTACAAGATACCTTTCCCGGCTTTCCCCAAAGGTATCGCCTAATTAAGAGAATTGGTGAAGGTATGTCACTCTATTGTTGCTTTGTCTGTTGTTTCCCACTAATCAACGCCCTCTGCAGGCACTTTCTCGACAGTCTACAAGGCAGAGGACCTCCAATACGAGTTCTACGATAACAGCTGGGATCTCGAAGAAAAGGACAACCTCGCTGCCAAGTGGACGTCGCCGCCCCTGAAGCCCAACGCCAGCAACACATTAGTAACCCGCGAACGTCGCCGTGCCCGATATGTCGCCATCAAGAAGATCTATGTCACCTCAAGCCCCAACCGCATCCTCAACGAGCTCGAGCTCCTGCACGACTTGAGGAACTGTGCCGCCGTGTGCCCCTTGATCACAGCTTTCCGGTCTACCGACCAGGTCATTGCTATACTGCCCTACTTCCGTCACGAGGATTTCCGTGATTACTTCCGCCAGATGAAGGTCTCGGATATGGCCATCTACCTTCGCAGCTTGTTCACCGCCCTGAAGGCCGTCCACGAACACAAGATTCTCCATCGCGATATAAAACCAACAAACTTCCTCTATGACCCCCAATCACGACGCGGTGTGCTGGTCGACTTTGGTCTTGCTGAACGTGAGGGTTCCGACAGCAAGCCTTGTCTTTGCCACGAGAGCAAAGACGTCCGCAAACAGAGAATCACCAACAGCGCGGCATCCCAAAACGGCCCTCAGCAGGGCTACCCCAAGACAGACACTCGGCCGTCCAGGAGGGCGAACCGTGCTGGCACGAGAGGTTTCCGTGCCCCCGAGGTGCTTTTCAAGTGTACCGAGCAGACGACCAAGATTGACATCTGGTCAGCGGGTGTCATCCTTTTGACAATCATGAGCAAGCGATTCCCCTTTTTCAACAGCGCTGACGACGTTGAGGCCATGATTGAGATAGCCACCATCTTTGGTGTCAAACGCATGAAGCAGGCCGGCCTTCTCCATGGGTGCATGTTCGAGACCAACATTCCTACCGTCGGCAACGCAGGGTTCTCGCTGGGGAAGATTATTCTATGGTCCACATGCCGCACTGATGGCGGTAAGGACGGTCAGCCTGGTATTCCCCTGACAGAAGAGGAGAAGCTGGCTGTCGACTTCCTGGAGCGCTGCATGGAGCTCGATCCTGCTCGACGCATCAGTGCCAAGGACGCGTTGGAGCACGAGTTCCTACGGGAGCCCACGCCCAAGCAGTCGGTGGAGATGGATGATGATGATGAGATGGATATTCTCGAGGCGTAATGGTAATGTTTTGACACTGAAAAAAGAGATTTCGATACCAACGGCGAGTGTCTTAGGGTCACATTAAGCATTGAGTGAATGGATGCATGGGTATGGCGCTCGGACATGTATTTATACAAACGATGGACGAACATATGGGAATTGGGAGTATGGAGGTAGCATGCCGGAGTAGTGAGAGGCCAAGGCTTGGGAAAAGCATACATCATGTCGAGATGCGCTGTTCGGACGGATCAAATATATGCAAGACGAGTAGACGTAAAAAGTAATACCATTTCAAATCGTACCCCGTCCGCCTTATGGAATCCTAGACACGCCACTAAACCGGATATCATCAAGCCATGAACTTTTGATTTGGAAGAGCCTTTCGTTTTTTTATTCGTCAACTCCTTGAGGTCGGATCATTATGTAAATGAAGAACCGCTTTTCCATCGGCCCTTTTCCCGTGTACCCACAAGCTCTTAACTGTGGATGACACAAAATGTTCGCAGAACGCCGTCCGCTTGACCCGTGGCTATGAAGCCATCATTCCCAAGTACCGTTGCACATCATCCTTCGAAGAGTTGGTATGATTGATTTTGACTTGAACTTATGCGACGAGCTCAACGACACCACCGGCCTCGGTGATCTTCTTCTCGGCCAGCTTGGAGACCCAGCGAGCCTTGACGACGATGGGGACCTCGGGGAGGCGGCCCTTGCCGAGGACCTTGGAGTAGCCGAAGGGGAGGAGGTCGATGACGGGGACCTTGTCGCCCTTGCCGGCGAGGTACTCCTCGCGCTTCTCAGCGGGGACGAGGGTCCAGAGCTTGTCAAGGTTGATGACGGGCTTCCAGAAGTGGCTACACAATGTTAGTGTGACATCTAGTGGCGACCTAGTTGGAGGGAACATACGCTTGCTGCTTGTGGAAGTAACGCATACCGACCTTACCGAAGTAACCTGTGAGATTGTTAGCAAGACGTTCATGGTTCCGTTTGAGATCAGAATTGACATACCGGGATGGTACTTGTCCAAGTTGGTGCGGTGGTGGTGCTGACCACCGGCCAGACCACGACCACCGGGATGCTTGCGGTGCTTGCCAACACGTCCGTGACCGGCGGAGACGTGTCCGCGGCTACAAAAAGAGAAAAAGAGAAAGTCAGCTTCCGGGTACATTTGGAAACGAAGACAGTTCTCCCAGGATCGCAGAATGGCAGAGTTGGTGGACATCACGCCCCGTCCTCTACTCACGTCTCTGTATCACCAGAGGAAAGAGTGAAGGAACGGGTGTAATAAACCTCCTTTTTGCTGGGGAAGCAATGTTGACGCCCTTGTTTTCAACATGCTTGACCCCCTCTAACCATCGCGCCTGACATGGCAAAAAGCCAAACATCATTGTGTATGTGTTCCTTCTTTTTTCATCCTTCCCATCCCTCACGACGGTTCGCTGGCATCATCAAGCCATCGGCAAAAACGACTACGCGCCCGCGCGAAACCGTCGAGAAGGATAAAGACCAGATTTATAGAATCGGAGCGGAGCGGGATTGGTAGACGTACTGCTTGCGGGTGCGCGAGAATCGGGTAGGCATGGCGTCGGCTGTGGGAGTGGTCGACTTGTGGTGGTTAGTATCGCTGAGGAACTTCCTTTCGCAAAAAGTTCGCAAGAGAGGAAATTTGTGATGGTGGTGGCAGGCTGGCGGCAGAGCCTCGGGCAATTGGCGGGGCGGAGGGCAGCCAGCCCTAAAGTCTCTCGTGCTGAAAGGGACCCTGGACTCTGGAGGTGTGCGTTATGTCAGCATGGGATTTTCCTCCTGACCCAGTTGTTTTCGTGTAGCCCCACCTTCCTGCTTCCAGCCCGGTCCACAGCTCACCGATCTCCCTGACCATCGTCTTGGACGGGACTGGTCCATGCTTGTCCCTCACCGAGGTGAGCTTATTGGGTCTGTGTTCTCTCTATCCAATGCACCTGACAACCGTGACCCTTGCGACCCTCTGCATGCACGTGTGTCGACGCTCCGGGACTCACAATACCATACCCACATCGATCATTGTATGCTTGCTGATATTGGATCCAAGATCCCCTCTTCTTCGTCGCATACTAGCTAGCTTCAAAAACTTCGCGGCGCTGGCCCATCTCTCATGTCACTTCGTCATGGCAGACAAGCCCGGTGACATGACTGTCCCTGACGGCATTGACTTCAACCACCCTTACACGCCTTACGATGTGCAGACTGACTTCATGAAAGCCGCTTTTGGCGTATTGCAGCAGGGAAATGGACAGGTCGGCATTCTCGAGAGTCCGACTGGCACGGTAGGAAACGGTCAATAATACATGCGTGTCCCTAGGTGCTAACACTCGTGTCAGGGCAAATCACTTTCACTAATATGCGCCTCATTAACATGGCTGCGGAATCAGCGTGTTGAGGAACACGAGGCGTCTCTCAAAGTCAACATGGACGACTTCAAGGATGAGCCCGACTGGATTGTGGAGCAGATGCTGCGCCGGAAAAGAGATGAGCTCGCCCGGACCTGGGAAGAGCGAGAGAAAAAGTTGGAACAGATTCGTCAAAAAGAAAAGGCCATTGAAGCTCGCAGTGCTAAGCGTCGCCGTTTCGACGATGGCCCCTCAAGATCAAAGCCTCGTGCTACTAATGGTGAAGAGGACGACGAATGGTTGCTCGATGAGCCAGATGCGGCTGGGTCAGCCAATGACGGCGACGCCATGAGCGGTCTCAGCAAGGAGACAAAGGACATTCTCTCCAGATTTGGCTTGGGAAGTCTCAAACCCGAGCATGAGGAGGACAAGGTTGCTGATGGAGTAAAGGTGCGCAGAGCCCCTGATGTTGCTGGGCACGTTGGTAACATGATTTCTATCAGATATACTACACGTCAAGGACGCATTCCCAACTCACCCAATTCATCCATGAACTGCGACGACCATCGTTCTCCTCCTCCGTGCCTCAGTCGATTGTGCAACGCCATAGTGAAGACGATCAACCTGCCAAAGAACCCGTCAAGCACCTGCCTCTATCATCACGACGGAAACTCTGCATCAACCCCTCTGTCTCGCGCCTCGGTAGCTTATCCGCCATCAATGACCGTTGCGCGGAACTGCAGAAGCCGAAATCCAAGGAGAAGTGCCCACACGTCCTGAAAGAAGATAACATTGCCGAGACGCATCAATTCAGGGACACTGCCCACGCCACGTTGCCAGACATTGAAGACCTGTATCATCTGGGGAAGAAGCTGTCTGTGTGTCCATACTATGCATCACGCGCGGCCATCGCTGGTGCCGAAATTATCACTCTGCCGTACCCTTTGCTTCTGCAGAAAAATGCAAGAGACGCGCTCGGCATCAAGTTGGAGGGCAATGTGGTTATTGTTGACGAGGCGCATAACATCATGGACGCGGTAGCCAACGTGTATGCGTCCGAGGTGAGGCTAAGCGAGCTGAGGAGGGCACGACAGATGCTCGGCATATACGTCAAGAAGTTTGGCAAGAAGTTGAAGGGAGAGAACCGAGTCATGGTCGGTCAGGTGGGCAGAGTTGTCGAGGGTCTCAGCGAGTGGATGGATGGCCAATCGAAGCTCAAGGTAGGACTCAATGACCGAAACCTCATGTCTATGTTGACTAACATGTTGCAGAGTACCCAGGGCATCGTCGACTCCAAGGTCCTCCTCCGCTGCAAGGGAGTAGATCAGATCAATCTCTTCCGTCTGATTCAGTACATTCAAGAGTCAAAGCTCGCCTACAAGATCGAGAGCTATGTTGCCCATGTTGAGGAAGAAGCCGCCGACGCGGGCCACGTCAAGGCACCGCCGAGATCATCCACGCCTGTTCTTCACATACTATCCTCATTCCTAATCTCTCTCACCAATCTGAGCTCCGAGGGGCGCATTTTCTACGAAAAGCTTGCCACGAACCCGCCAGATATCCAGCTTTCTTACCTACTGCTGGCGCCAACACACGCCTTCTCAACTATCGCCACGAGCGCCAGAGCGGTCATCCTCGCTGGCGGCACCATGTCCCCATTCGACGACTACAAGGATCATCTCTTCCCATACCTTTCCACCTCAAAACTCACCACCCTCAGTTGCGGGCATGTCATTCCACCGTCTAACCTCTGTGTGTGGACCTTGGCAGGCACACGGCCCGGCCCAAATCGGGACATCAATTCGACCTTTGAGTTCAGCTTCCAGCGCAGGGCCGACAAGGCTATGGTAAACCAGCTTGGCCTGGCCATTCTGAACATGTGCAACGTCGTCCCAGATGGCGTTGTCGTGTTCTTCCCAAGCTACGGGTATCTCGACGAAGTTGTTGCAGTGTGGGATAGTCGAGCTGCCGGGGAGCCCAAGTCAATATGGCAGCGCCTTCAGGAACGAAAGCAGGCATTCAAAGAAACCCGCGGCGGATCCAGCGACGAGGTGCTGGAAGCGTACAGCCAAGCCATCCTAGGCGACGGCACTGACGCAGAAAAGGGAGCGCCACCCAAACCTCGAGGCGCCCTGCTGCTCAGCGTCGTCGGAGGCAAGATGAGCGAGGGCATCAACTTTTCCGATCGTCTAGGTCGGTGCGTCATCATCGTAGGCCTGCCATACCCGAACATCAATTCCCCCGAGTGGAAGGCCAAGACAGAATACATCGAGACCACGACTGTTCAGCGACTGACCGATCCTGACGGCACGGCGAAGATGTCGAGAGATGAGGCGTTGGTGGTGGCGAAGCAGACAGCGAGGGACTTCTACGAGAACGCGTGCATGCGAGCCGTGAACCAGAGTATTGGGCGGGCTATCAGACACATGGGTGACTATGCGGCCATCGTTCTCGTGGATCGCAGGTATGGGACGGAGAGGATCCGGGGCAAGCTTCCTGGCTGGATTCGAGGTGGTATGAGTGGCGATAGCCATGAGAAGGGGCTGCCTCAACTGATGGGAGCACTGGGTGGGTTCTTTCGGTCGAAGAGGACTAGAGCATTGTGATAGTGTCATTGGCCTCGTTGGCGTGTACTGTCTGTTGTGTAATCCGTATTGAATAGGTTCCAACTGAACATCTTGTCCAAGAAGAGGAAAGGAGCCAAGTCGCTGACTAGTCAGTACCTGGCGGGAGGTTTGTTGGTTGCCACCAAGTATATCGAGATGCGCCCGGACATGACCGTCGTTCTGGATGTCAAGGATTCCAAAAAGATCGATCTCGAACACGGGAGTTTCGGAAGCAACCCTTCAATGTAAAAGTCAAGGTTAGTCTCAGGAGCAGCACCGATAGCTCACTCGATGACAGGCTACGAGTTCGAGTTCGAGTCCCAGTATGAGTGCGAAGAGATATAGTCCCCAGTTCAGCGCCGGGGGGCTAACTCTTTTTCCCCCTTTGTGTGGTTATTGATATCTACATACACAATCTTGCTATACCCTCGAAGGTCCATTTCCTAAAGGCACATGAACGGTAAAATGACGCTTGCTGTTTCTTTCCATCAACCTGACTGACTTTGTCACATTTTAAAACCTTAAATAATTCCCTAGTTAATTCTGTGAGAGGGCATTTCTATGATGTCGATTAAACATCAGTAAGGATTTGAGATCAAAGATCAGGCCAGTAATTTGAGATATAAACAAGTCAGCTTGGAGTAGAATCGCGAGACAGTACCCAGGGGAAGGAGGTCCCGTCATTTACTCCCGGAGCGGCACTCCGGCGTATGTTGCAAGCTCATTGGGCGAGGGATTGCACCGCTCCGTGATGATTATATCAGCATGCTATGTCAGCATTGGTACGGCATCAGTACTCCGTACCCTGTGCCACCCCCACTTCATCCCCGTAACGGTGCCTTAGTGGCGTAAGCTGTACTGAATCTCACTCTTGATTTTCTCTTTCATTCCACCTCAAATGCGACTGTTTGCTATACAAATTCGCGGCCTCGTGTTACCGTATTTCGATTGCCTGAATCGGCGTCTATCCCGTGACTCACTGCAACAATGAGGCTCTTCTACACTGTTCATATGAGAGAGAGGGCCAGAACCAGCCACTCGTCTACTGAACAAGAGACTCTCTGAATTACCCTCAGCCACTATGGCACTCGTAGCGGGAGCCGACGTGTCATACACCCCCCGCAGTTCTGGTGTTTTTGAGGTTCCATAGTGAAAATCCTACGCTACCTGGTCTAGTATTCTTTGCATACGCCGCCTCGCCGCGATATCCACCGGCCCCCAATGAGCTGACGAGCTGACCATGGTGAACCTGGGCAGGGCTGCGTCGGTTGTGTCACGCGTCGCGGCGACGGTTTGCTATGCACTCACATTCACCGCCTGCTTTCGCCTCGTTTGGCCTCGCCTGGCCCTGACCTGAACAGTCTTGACTCTGAACAACAGCCTGGAGACTGAAAAAGCTGTCTTTCTT
The DNA here is from genome assembly GCF_030913485.1 of Colletotrichum godetiae. Classification (NCBI taxonomy): domain Eukaryota; kingdom Fungi; phylum Ascomycota; class Sordariomycetes; order Glomerellales; family Glomerellaceae; genus Colletotrichum; species Colletotrichum godetiae. The sequence continues at coordinate 759,635 of NW_026851263.1, forward strand.
TTCTGGCCTCGGACTGGTTGATCAAGCTTGGTTGCATAGCTGCCCAAGTCTCCGCAAGCTTACTCGTACCTTACTACTTGTAGAGTACGAGAGTAGATCTACCCCTCGTCACTCCTGATCTCTCTGACGCAGGTCTCACCACCACCACCACCACCTTTTTTTACCTTACTTTGAAGCACTTTATCTTAGGTGCTTACTTCCTTAGTTGTGGCCACTCGGTCGCTCCCGCGCTCCTTTCGCTGCCTTAGCTTACGATTTCAACATTTTGAGGCAGTGGCCTTCCCGTCTACCGTTTCCTCGTTCCTGTCTCATTCCAAGTGTGGCTTTGGTCCGATCTGAGGTTCTTGTCGACTACAACTATTCACGGGAAACACACCCCACCGACTGCTCAAGACCTCGACATCCTCCTCCTCCTACTACTACTATCGTTGTTATTGCTTTTGTACTCTCTCTTAATTCCTCGGACACCATCTTCAATATGGATGAAAAAAAGCCGCAATTGCGGCGCTCTGATAGCATCGACAGGCGATTCGCCGACGTCCTAGCCAATGCTCAGAAGCAGTACAACTCCAAGGGGATTGATCTCAAGGCTTACATGAACCCACCCATCAAGTCCACCGAGGACCTCATGAACATTATTGCCGACCAGAACAAATCCTTCCAAAGCTTTCGCGACAAACGCAAACGCCTATTTGAATATTTGTCGGCCGCCTGCAAACCCCTCGAGATTGCTGGCGAAGCTTTAGCAGGTGCAGCCGAAGATGTTTTCCCCCCGGGCCAGACCATTTTCGCCGTCGTCGCGTACCTCATCAACACCGCCCAAGGTGTTTCAGACGTTTACGATACCATAACCACATTATTCGAACAATTGAAGGACTTCACTGTCAGATTCAAATTCTACGTCTCCCAAGAGCTGTCGCCCGAGCTCCAGGACAAGCTCGCCGAGATTCTCGTCAGCGTCTTCGACATATTTGTCATCGCTGCACACGAGGCAAAAACTGGCCGTTTCAAACGCTATGCCCAAAATCTATTCGGCAAGGGAAGCAAGGTCCCCGATGCCATGACGAATCTGGCTTCGCTCACCGAGGGCGAAGAGCGCCTGGTTATCGCAGAAACTAGTGCCGGCGTCAAACGATCCCTTTCAAATGAGCAGAAGCTTCTGGAAATGATGTCCAGAGTCGATGTCAACATTCAGACCTTGCGCAACGAGACTCGCGTGCCCCAAAGTCAGACAAGAGAGCAAGCTCTCTCTTCCAACAGAGACAAGCTCAAAAAGATTCTCCAACCCTCTGTTTACCCCTTAGATTACTACACTGCTCTGGAAAGGACTCGCACCCCTGGCACCTGCGAATGGATTCTGAAAGACCCTGCTCTCCGAGCTTGGTTTGCTGGCGACATCCGTTTCCTCTGGATTTCTGGAAACCCCGGCACAGGAAAGTCATACCTAACATCGCGTCTGGTCTCATGGGGCCGAGATCTGCTCGACGAGGAGCAAACTACTAGCATGATGGGATACTTCTTCTTCCGCCAGAACAACCCGGAATCTAGATCCGTGGTCCAGGCTATCAAAGATATGGCATATCAAATCAGTGAGCAAGACGTGTTTTACGGCAAACAGCTCGTACAGAACATTGCTTCTAGCGATGAAATCAAGACTGTTTCAAGCGCTTTCAGAAGATTACTCGAAGACCCCTGCAAGCCTGACAAATGGAAGAGGCACATCTATCTTCTTGTGGATGGCCTAGACGAAGCCGAGCCCAGGGAAGTCACAGAGTTCTTAGCATTGCTGGGCGACCTGGACAAGCAACAATCGACAGGTACAAGAGTGCAGGTTGCATTGATTGGACGAAATACTCTCACGGAGGAGGTCCAGGGATCGATGGGAGATGAATCTATCAGCCGATCACTTCTTGTCACACCCGACCGGAACGGGGAAGATATTGAGTCCTATATTAAGGAGGGGGTTAATCGTTCTCGCATTCTTCGACGCTCCACACAAACAGAAAAGGATAAAATTATCAAGGCCATGATCAAACAAGTCGACAGTCTTTTCATCCTGGCCAAGTTCATGTTGACTGAAATCAACAGAAACAGGCACCTGACAGACATTGCGAAAAGCTTGAAAACGTACCCCAAGGAGATGAATGGAATGTTGACAAAGGCCGTGAAAGACTTCAGCGGAACTTTCACTCAAAGAGATGCAGACGATCTGAACGAGATTTTGCGCTGGGTCTCAGTTGCCGAGATGGGCTTGACTCTCCAGCAAATCGAGTCTTTTCTGGCCCTTAAGATGGGAGACGCCCCGCTGGACCTTGAAGGATTACTGAGAGGCAAACTCTCCTGCTTCTTCACACTTGAGCGGGAAGACGGGCTCTCGACAGCTGATCTTATTGAAAAGCACGAGAAAGCCCGTCATTTGGACAAATTGGACTTCACCGACACAGAGATGAACATTCAGTATGATTCAAAAAAGAGCACAACATATGTCAACTTCTTCCATGATTCAGTCAAGGAGTTCTTCCGAGGAGACTCGTCAACGAATCTCAAGGCAGATGGCGCACATTGCCCATCCATCGGGTTCCATCTTGCCGACGCGAGACTGCACGTTCTCAAGACCTGTTTGCGAGTCTTCACTGACCCAACATACTTCACTCTCGGCGAGAATGGGATTTCTGCGCAAAGGTATGCTGCCTGGTACTGGCAAGAGCACTTGGACTACATCGAGATCACTACCATCTCCAAAGCCGAGAAGACCGACATTGGCAAACGCCTCTATACCATGCTTACTGACCCGGACATCCTTCTCACCTGGACAAATCTCTTCGAGGAAAGTCTAGACATCTGGACTGACCGCAACATCGAAGTTGTTTCCCAGTGGCTGAGAGATGCCAATGTTACAAGCGCTCTGACTCTAGAGCAGAAGAAGTGGGCCAAGTCGGCGACAAAAAGCCCTGCAAAATTGCTTGAACCCATGGGGAGGACATTCGCCGAGGCTTGGCTTGGCGAAGGGTCTCGAGTATATATGACGACATTGTTCTGTTTCGGTGTTGTCCAGTCACTACCGCTGTTGGAAATGGGCAAAAAATGGTCCGATTCCGAATATCACTGGCAGGAGGTGCCGCTAGAAACGAGGATCAAGCAGGCCGCCGACTGGGCGAAACAGCCCGAAACGGGACATTGGCTCCGGAGAATTGGCAGTACTCTCTTAAACTTGGGAGAGCACACCAAAGCATTGGAATACTTTGACAATGCTTTCAAGAAAGATGGCAACAAGGCGGAAAGCTTCGGCCGAATGGGCCTGTGCCACGGCCTGAATGGCAACTACGAAGTGGCCCTGAAATTGCATCAGGAATGCGAATTGTTGGAGAAGACGCGGATGGCCGAGAGCTTTTACAAGACCGACCAGGAGATCAAGGGTGCCAAATGGAGACTTTACAGGAACCAAGCTCAAATTGCGGAGTGCTACAACCGTATCGGCCGCATTAATGAAGCTATTGAGTATTGCCGCAAGGCAAGGGACAACGTCTATGGTGCCCCTGAGTTCGAAGCCGAAATCGCCCATATCAGGGTTCTTACCGAGAACAACCGGCTTTCAGAGTTGATGAAGCTCTCTGATGAAATGGACAGCTTGTTTTGGGATACGGATAAAGGGAACTCTCGCTTCGTACAATTCCTTCTGACCCAGATCCCTGATCCATCCATCAAGGACTGGTTTCCGCAAGCGGCGGCTCGCGCAGATCCAAGGAGGACAGGTGACTTGGCAGAACGCTATCGCAGTGCCATTCAATCCGCGCAAGAAGATCAAGATTCTTGGAAAGAGTTTTATCTACAGAATGCACTCGGCAACATCTTTTTGGCGGCGCAAGATTACACTACTCTTATTCCTATCCATGAAAAGATTTGCTTCCACGATTACAAAGCAAGAGGCAGCCTGCCTTTTCGGATCGAGTACATCGCTTCATTCAAGCAGCTTACCAGAGCATACTTCATCAAAGCGCTGGAAGCTGACCAGACATTGTTATCCAAAGCCAGTGGGAAAGCCAGTGGGGAATGGATCGAAAAGCTAGAGAAGCTCATGCAACAGCAGCAGAAGTACCAGAACAAGAACGTTCCATTGCACATGGCTGGTTTCGACTTCAACGAGCCATCCATCTTCCTAATCCTGCTATACCGTCTGTGCAACAGAGTAGCGGAATCACGCAAGCTGGTCCAAGGTTTTGTCATCGAATGCCTGAAACTCTTAGAGGACGAGGAGCCTCAGAATGACGAGATTAGTATCCGCCACCTTCAGCGGTGTCTCCTTGCTTCCGGGGACAGAGTCAATGCCCAAGCGCTATGGCAGTCGACAAGAACCCCATCACTGTCTGCTAACCTTTCCGGCCATTTGAAGGCTGACCGAAGACGATCGAGCTCGCCCAAGATTGGGGGGCTTTCACCTAGGATGTCGTTGTCACCCAGCAGACGCAGCAAGCAGATTTTCCTCACCAAGATGTTCTCAGAAGATGACGATGTATCTTGCGACTACTGCCTCAAGAGATTTGAGCCGTCTGAACAGTTTGCAGTGTGTTCTTACTGTATCGACTTGAAATTTTGCATGACCTGCTTAGACATTGTCAAGAGTCAGAAGTTCGAGCCAGGTCACACTTTGGTGTGTAAGCCTAGCCACAACTGGCTCATCGTGCCGCCCTTGACAGTCAATCTTCAGGCGAGTGAGATTTTGGTTAATGGACAGGTACTCAAGCTAGAGGAGTGGAAGTCAAAGCTACGACAGGAGTGGGTGCAGACTGAGCCGCCCAAGACAGGAACGGGGCTGGGATTAAAGTGGACGTAGACCATGGAAATGTGAATGGGTCACTGAATGTAGCGTGGGTGGCATCATATCAGTGTTATGACGGCAGATTTCTATGCCGCCGGAGCGTTTGTTTCTTTACGCTTGGATGTATCTTAATAATAGCGTAATGGTTAGTCGTTGCACTCAAAGCGCAACATGCCCAGTAGCACTGCTTCCAAAGCATTCAACTCTCAATTCAATCTTTAAGCGCCATCATGAGCAATAAAATCACCTACACCACGTGGATTGGGCTCCTAACTTCGTTATATACCATCGAGGTAAGAAAATTGCGGACCGAAGGTCAACCACGTTTTTGAACATGGTGTGCTAGACGTCGGTTTGCCGATCGAGATGGGGGAGACAAGGTTTGGAATAAGTCCGATTCGGGAACTCCAGCCTGGCATGTCGGGGCTTGGAGCTGGATAATGGCCACACCTAAGCTCAGGCAAGGTGCATTTACTGATGGATGTGCGAAAAACCCGGCGGACCTTTGGAATGCGTAGTTTTCGCGCCCATCGGCAAATGGACCTTCGGACTGGGCCCACATCCCGCTCACAAATGGGGCCGGTAGACTTCGGAACCGGTCAGCGGTAGGCCCGTGACTGCGGGGCCGGCGGGCGGCATCACCGAGCAGAGGGAGGAAAGCTTAATGAATCTGAAAGTTACAGCGGAATGACTGACTCGGCGTTGATGACATCAGCGAGGGATTTTCGGGTACGGGGCACGGGAGATCGTTCGGGTAGGGGGAATCTTCGGCATCATCGATGATGGATATGAAGCTGATGCTATTGAAGTCATGCTACCTTGTGTGGCGGATGGATGGATGATGTTACCGGCCACGCTCGATACATCACTACGATCATCATGATCTCACTCAGGCACTGCACAGTAATGCATTGAAGTCCCAGTCCCAGTCCCAGTCCCAGCGGAAAAGCTTTGTATCATAATTCATTCCTCGCACGAGATCCTCGGCCCATGAACTACCTATGCACCAGCATCCTTGAGAGCAGCCTGCCCCTGCTTCACAATAGCATCCGTCTCGTCCGCGCTCAATCCCGGCAACGGAATCCTCTTGCCCTTGGAATCAATCGACCCGGGCGCCTTCTTATCCTTCAGATCGAGGCCGGTGACAATCTCCGCCGCCTCCGAGTCCGTCAGCCCGGTCGTCGGGTTGACTTTGTTGTCACCAATCGCCTCCACGCGCGGATCGCCCTTTTTCGACGTCGACGTCTTGGTCTTGGCGGCGCCGCTCCCCGACGGCTTCGCTTGTCTCGGCTCTACTGCCGCTGGGTCCATGCTCCTCGTCTTTGTTGTTGTTGCTGCTGCTGCTGGACTTCCCTCCTCCTCCTCTGCCTCCTCTTCATCGCGTGCTGTCACCGTCTCGGCGCGGGAGAGACTCATGTCGTCGACGAGGGCGGGGGCAGCGGCACCCTTGAACTCAATGTCGCGGCGGTTGACGAGGTCGACGGGTTGGCGGGCAGTGAGGCCGTTGAGTGCGGGCTGTGTTTTGGTAAGAACGTTTATGCATCAGAGCGTTGGTTTTGGTGTATCAGGATCTGTCGGGTGTTACGACGGGAGGGGGAAGAAAAACGTACCAGAGCCGATGCACCGCCCGATAAGGCGAGGAAGACGATTGAGAAACGCATCTTGCTTTTGTTTATCTCGATGTGAGGTGTGTGTTGTGTTGTAAAAACCACACGAAATTGGTCCAAAATTTGCGTAGTTGAAACGATTGTCGGCTGCGAGAAAAAAAAGGCACAAAACCGAAAGTAATGGGTTGCAGAGAGTTGCAAGTTGCAAAAGTGATGGCGAGTGAGTGTGGGATGTGTCGACACCGAACTGCTGGTGGTTTACGGAATACCAGGTCGAATTTAATGAAACCGTTCAGTAAATCAGTAAGTGAAGAAAAAACCAACCAAAAGAGAATGTAGCAGAGAGTCGGTAGAGGTGGAGGGGGGGAGGGGTCCAAACACTTTGGGCAACACGTTCTTTGATCTGAACTATATAGTTGATTCGGGCATGCCATCTTAATTCCCACGAGCAATCAGTTCCATGCCCATACACACACAACCGAACAACAAGAGACATCCGAAGTTGAGAGCACGAACCAATGCCCATGTGCATCTGGGCACCGGTATCATGTCAGTGGAGAAGGGGGGACGTTGGAGAGAATGTCTCAACAACGTACCCTTGTCGCGCATCGCATCTGGGCTGCATTTGGGGCCCTGGCGATGACATTTCACCCGCAGTCAACCCTCAAAGAGACGGAAAAGAGCCCAGGCTGTCCAGCCAGCCAGCTCCCAGCTTGCTCCACGGATGAGACACAGGGATGATGCCGTATATCCAAAACTATGGCGAATCAACTGGCAGGCTGAGACGGCACAAGGGGTCCTTGGAACAGAAAGGGGATTCCATAGAAGTTCCCTGGCTGCGTGTTGGTTGAAGCACTAGACTACCGCAGTACCGCACCACAGCACCAGTGTACCTAGGTAATACCTCAGAAAAGGGTGTGTGTCTGCGTTGGGTTTGGATGATTTGTGTGCAGACTGTTTCGCTGGGTGACATCAAAGCGCCTCTTTCTGGAGTCTCTAGGGGTTGGTTTCTGTCATTGTGGGCGAGCAAGACACCTATTTTTGCACTCTCAGACTTTCGTCTCCTCTCTCTCTCTCTCTCTCTCACTCTGGGAGGGGAATAGTCGGGTCTGGACTAACAGCGCGCAGTCCGCAGTCGCCGAACACCTGGCCCCGCAGACTTCCACGTCCAAAGTTCAGCACGACATGGACCGTTGACTTTTACCCTCGTCCAAACATCGGTCCTCGCATCGAGACCGAGGCCGCGAGCAGCGCACTGGCCAGCCATGGTCATACGAGTAAATCTTCGGGTGGTTGAGCTCTTCTGAAAGGGGAGTGGGGGCCATTGGGAGGGGCAGATTTGTCACTTTTGGACGGAGTGAAACAGCAACGCCCGACTCGACGTGCTGTGACGAACGAGGGTCCCGCCACCAGCATAATCATAATTCCCGTGCAATTCTTATGATGTGCTATGGATGTTCCTTGACATAAAGGTGCGCATCTACCGCACCAGTGCGTGTGTGCTCAGCTCCCGACCGTGACAAGCCTTTTTCTTCGCCTCATCTACACGAGCAGATGAGGCTGTGTTTGGGTAGAATAGGGGCTATCCGAAGACTCTTTACCTAGGTAGTAGCTCAAGGTAGGTACGGGTAGAAAGGAACTGACCACTTGATGATGAACGAAGGTGTATGGAGCACGATAACTTTAAATCAAAGGGCGTTAGGCTCGGGCCCATCGAATTTGACCAGAACCAAGGCACACTAATAACACCCTAAGGTAACGGATACGGGTAAAGAGGTAAAGGCGTGGAAGAGCACCGAGATTGATTGCGATCCGCCCCCAACTTCCTCTAATGCGGGCCCACCCCGGCCGACACCGACGGTTAACTCGGCCCGGAGCCGGACAAATGATTGCGTGCTGTAGTAGACAGATTTTGTGGCTCTGATTCCCCAGAGCGGGATGTTAGTCTATTCTCATCAATTCCCGCTGCACTACCGAGTGCCGTCCAGCCCTCTTCGCTCTCTGAGAAGGTCAGACGAGACACTTGCCCCTCTTCCAGCCTGCGCGATTGTGGCAACGGGCGACGAAAGGTGCTGGCGGACTCCCGTGGCAAAGGCAATGACTAGACCACCCAGGTGTAAACAGACCAGCGGTTTGGGGACCCGGCTTAGCTCGGTACCAAGGCAATACGGCACCAAAGGATCAAAAACCTCACCATCTCGTATCGTCATGCGTTAAGAGTCGCAAGAAGTGGCCACACTACTTAGGCCCTTCGGTGATTCGGCACTGGCGCAATCTACTTGTAACGGGAGCACGGCCTATAAGTCACCAGATATCGGACGTGGGGCCGGCTTGCCGGGGTGCCGGGGCCGCCCTCTCCAGGGCCCCAAGTTCGAAGGCCGAGACTTAACAGGGCCCTACTACCGGCATGGAATCTTCTCGCTACGTCCAGAAGAGGGAATCCAACAGGGGGCCTTTTGTCCCAAAGAAGCTCGCTTTCGTTGATGGGGGCCATGGTAGTGTCTCATATCCTAGTAGCAGATCACGTATTTTCAGAGCAAATTCCACCGTTGCGAGCCGCTGCTTCCTCATCTGGCTTTCCATTTAGATGACGCGGACCTTGGCATCTAAGTTGAGGACCATGGTTCGATGATTCCGCACTTTCTCTATTGCCGAAACCTCGTGATGCTGAGAGAAATCCGGCATTCACAGTCAGGGCCACAATCCAATCACATTTGCAGAAAGGAGGCCGGCGCAGGAACGATCCCACTTTGAATGTATGAAAGATGTAAAATCTCCGAGTATCATCGTGTTACTCGGTACTGGTCGCCGATATAGAGTGGACTGTGGATCAGATCGACTTTTGGGAACCTCCGTGTACACGACAGACGATATTGACTGGACCCCGAGGCATGGAACTTGCATACACCACATGTGCTTTCGGGATACTGAAAGTATATCAGCCGAGGTTTTCTTGAGTTCGACTGTTCATGGTCAGGACTCATAGATGTTCGTGATGATAAGCATGTTCCTGCAGGTTCTATTATGCTTGAAGAGCCTCTAGTATTATGAGCAGGATTGTGCCGCGATCACGTCTTTCCAGAGACACTCCAGAGGCACCTTCATACAGGTACATGCAGCTAAACCCGTAGACTTGTGGTCTCCTCCCCCCATATGGGAGCAGACATCAGTATAGCCCGTTTCACCCGGCTGGGTCAGTTAGTGTGCTAGTTGTCACTGGCCCACAGCCGCCCGCATTGAATGGCCCTCTCGATACTGGTCCGCAAAACAGCTGGACCCCATGGCTCAAGTATGACCAGTACGTCGGGCATGACGAAATAATCTTTGAAGCATGAATCAAGCATTCTGATCATTCAAACTTTTCCTGGAGAAACAAATCAAAGACCAGCTCAACCGGGGACTTAGGGGATAATAGAGCCAAGCATCGCCTAAGCGGCCAACATCCAACTACCCGAGCTCCGCGGTGCAACTGCATTTCCTCCCAATGAAATATATAAGACACATTTCACAAAATTTAGAGATTCTTCCGTGAAAATCGAATATCATACAAATGGAACACAAAAGCCACGGCAATCTGTGTTCTGTCGTCCCGTCCACCCATCACACTGGAAAAAGATATGTTGTTTGCCCAGGAGGCTAGAGGTCAGCACTCAGACAACAGCTTTGTATCGCAGAAAGATCTCACACTTCATCATATTCGAGACTACACCTCTCGAAATATAAATTCATTGAACGCTCCTGAACTGCCTCGAAAATGCATTACCAAGAATACCTGGATGCTTACAACAGCCCCGATGAAAGCGCCAAATCACAGTTTTACGCCGAGGACTGCCAGTTCCAATTCGGCGACTTGAAATTATCTGGAAGAGAACAGATCATGGCCATGTTTTCCAAGGGTCACATGGGCGTCAGAGAAGAGTTGCGACCAATTCATGTGCTCGAAAGCGATAGCCACATCCTGGCCGAAGTCGATGCATGCTTCATGCCCTTCGAAGACACGCCAGATAACTTAATACACCCCTTCAAGAAACATCAGCCGATTTCATTCCGATTCTTCGCCTCATACGAGATACGCGACAATCAGATTCGCTCATTCCGGCTGGCGCACTGGCCTCAGCCGACGGTTATCGAGCTATTCTGAATGGATGCGGCAGAGAGCCATCACAAGGACCATTTGCTGAGAAGAGTGAGGCTGTGCTCGATATGTAGTTCCATGTTGGACCGTAGTAAAAAAAGAAGAAGGTTGTTGGGTATGAGCTCTAACACGAAGCCACAAATTTCAACCACTTGAGAGACCGCAGTGATACCAAGTCCAGGTCACACGTGTGATGTGAAGCCACAATCACAACACCTTGTTTGTGAACGCCCCATGTCATGTGTTATGATACATCACGCAAACTAGATTTCGTGCGCTTGAGACCGAAAGTACGACGGACATAATTATGGACATGAGGTGGCCGTAAAATTTGAAATCACCTAGCCTCATCACATATCTACTTTACTTACATTGGGCAAGGTACGTATTACGGGCGACCAAGTTTTTCGTGTGAGCATTCATCCAAGTCAAACGAAAAGCCTCTATTCTGCTATCTGTTGATCAACAGTACGCATTAGTCTATCTAGTACCTAAGCGGAAATTCATTGACGATCACCTGAAGGGAGTCATGAATACCTACTTTTGCCCGGGAGCTTGTGAGGTCTCGATGTGTTAGACTCAAAACCGGAAGTCTTGACTTTACTCTTGGCTACAGCCACTCAGCAAAATGCCAAGGCTCAGCTGAGTTCAACGTTCCGAGAAGCGAACGTGCCACAGATTGCTTTGGGTGGACGAAGGGAGTGCACCGCTGATCACCCTCCATATCCGTCTCTGATTACCGTTCTCCAGCCCAATCTAGCCTGGCTGTGGAATTTGAAGCGTTGGTGCTCAGAATTCTTTTAATTATGGCCATGTATTACGCCGAAGCCATCGCTCATTATTTTTCGATGAGGAAACACCGGCTTCCCGCTCGATATCACTTTTGCTCGAGGAAGACTCGATTTTCTGCAAATAACTGGAAGCTCATGCATATTCCATCGCGAACTTCGCCTTCTCAAATATGCGTGACAGGTGAACATGCGAAGAAAAGGCTTAAATACTCGAGGCTACTTGTGTCACGGTGGCTCGGTACCCTGTAGCGCGTGCTCTATATTTGGACCCGAGCCATCAGCAACGGCCCGTTCTCGGAAATGATTATTTGCGGGGAAGCTCCTCCCTATGAAGGAGGCTTTTGGTTTTGTAAGACAGAATGCGCTAGCACTGCTCGGTCCTGTAAAGATCATCGGAACGGTATGTGAGGGCAGACACTGAAAACAACATGGCAGTGTTGGCCAAGTACGCCCACAGTTCGTATCCGCTGAAGTTGTCTGGTTGCGGGAACCGGCAGCGCCTCCCCAGAACTTTTTCCAGATGACGACGGTACAAGTTTTTGGTAACGTGTTAGTGCCGTTCGAGTCTGCCGAATGAGCGAACTTGCAACGGGCTGTGGACCTCGAGTAATATCTACGTCGTGAACTTGTGGCATGTCTCAGTAGCATCGCACAGTGGAACCCTCACGTGGGCTATCCAGAAGGCAACTTGGCACTTGACCTCACATTACTTAAAGACGGAGGGGGTTCATACCGACGGCCTCAGCGGCACCTTGTCGAAGCCAAATGTCACCTCCAACGTTCAATCCAACACCAACAGCTATCATGAGAGCCTTTTCGAAACGCGTTGCAATTATCGCGATGGCAGTGTACGTATAACCACATGTCCAAGAATAAGCAAAGCTTAGCTAATAAATCTTCATCAGACTTGCCACGGCTGAAACCCAAGCCAACGCGGTCTACTGTCCAACAGTGACGTCGACTGGCACCATCTGTCCCACATTCGTCCAAATGGCATGCCTTGCCTTGTCTACTATCTCCAGCCGTTGCGGATGTCCATCGACAGTTCCAACAAAATCGATTGACTATCCCTGCGGCGAAAAGGGACCGGCTGGTTGCATGGGAACTTCGTATATATACGAGACCGCGACCCCCAACTGTGGGGGTGCCACTTTCACCACCAAGACTATTCCGACAATTGCGCCAACTCCTACTGACATCGGCCTCGGGGCATGTCCAACGGTCTATTCAACCGCAACGATATGCCCCAACTGTATACGGCCTATGTGTGTGCAGTTGTCGAGAATCTCTCAACTATGCCATTGTCCAACTCCAGTGCCCACCGTCGCCGTAAGCTTCGAATGTCCTGATTGCCCCAAGGGCTGCGGCACCTACTACGAGTACGCAACTGCCACGCCGGAGTGTGCCCCGACTGCTTAATTCAACACAGTAGGAGACTCACGGATGATTTGGAGTAATGGGAAAAAGAGGTATCAGTGCATCACGACTGGAAGGTAATACATCAACATCGACGCACTCAAATAGCGCATTGACACGGTTGTTGAACGCCAAAAGCGTATTGAAATCATCTTGCCTTACATCAGAAAGACAGATCAGTACTAGATAAAGATTGAAGTCTGAAATAATCTTTATCCTATCTACAAAGCAGACTACAAACATTTACAGATGTTTTCCAAATGTACAGAATTACGCTCCAATATCCCATGAATCATCATACTTCATCAATCAAAAACGCATTACGCGTGACATGCGCCGGAACTTTTGAGGAACAGTCTGAGGCTCAACGCTCGTCAAAGTAGGGATGACTGGGATGGCCAGCCCTGTATCAGCGTTGAAATACAGATGGTCAATAGTGGTCTCGCGCCTGTAACCGCCGCCACCGGGAATACCAAAGCGGTGGTACACAATGTACCAGTCGTCGGTGCCTGGTACGTTGAGAATGGAGTTGTGGCCAGTACCGAGGATGCCTTGGGACGTATCCTTCTGCAAGATGACGCCTTGGTATGTCCAAGGACCGTTGAAAGTCTTAGAGGTAGCGTAGCCGACACGATAGTTTTCAGATCCGGTATCGTCAATGGAGTAAGTGAGGTGGTAGAGACCCTCGCGGTAAACCATGAAAAGACCCTCTCGGAAGTCAACAAGGCCAGTCATAAGTTGGACGGTGTCCCAGTTGACAGAGACCATGTCGTCGTTCAACTCTGCCACGAGAGGGCTGCCATTCCCCCAGTAAATGTAGTACTTGCCAGATACGGTATCATGGAAAGCCGCCGGGTCGATAGCCTGACCTGTGGTGACCGCCTCATTGTTGAGGATCATGGCCTCCGGCTGAGCAGTGAAAGGTCCCTCGGGGGAGTCGGCTACAGCGACGCCAATCGTCTTCCTGTTCAAAGCTGCGTTCTGGCCGCTGAAGTAGAAGTAGTACTTTCCGTCGCGCTCGGCGATAGTAGGAGCCCAAGCATTACCTGTCGCCCAGGGAACATTGCCGTTCGCTCCATCGAGGGTGAGGAAGGGTTCCTCACTGCGAGTCCAGGTGACGAGATCGGTAGACTTCCAGGAGTAGAATGTGTTTCCACCCCAGCCCGGTACTCCGTCGGTGGTGACATAGATGTAGTAGACACCGTTGAAGACCGCTACGTTGGGGTCGGCGTAGAGGCCCGGCAGGACGGGGCTACCCATCTCCACGGCGCCAATGGTCCACTCTCCGACGACTTCATCACCCTTGGACAGCACATACTTCACCGGTGCACTCAGATTGACAGTTGAGCCAGATGCAGGAGATGAGGTTACACCATCGGTCGTCGTGAAGACAGGGGCAAGAGTGGTAACGTCGGTGCCCGGCACAACAGGGAACAAGACTTTGAAGTCAGTGGTATTGATGATGGCGGGTACCTTCAAGGCGGAGGCATCGGAGAGAGAGACTTCGGTGATGGCGCCGACGTTTCCAGAGCGAGAGAGAACCTCGGCAGCGGTCAACGACCTGTTGAAAATAGCAAACTCGCGAATCTGGCCCTTGAAGAGCTTATCGCTGGAGTAGACAGACTTGCCAATGTAGTTGGCAGTTGTGACGCCGTTGCCGATGTTCTCAGGATCGATGTTGACATCCTCATTTCGAGCCACCTCATAGCCATTGAGGTAGATGACGGAGGTGCGGCCCGAGATAGTATAAACAAGGTGCAGCCAAGATCCGGTGGGAAGAGAGGAGCTGGAAGCTGCTGATTTCTCGCCCGTCCAGTTGCCGGTAGTAATGCTAGCTCTGTAAGGGCTTCCGGTGGTGAAGAGATATCCATTTCCGTTGCCATCGGCGGCAGTGTTGCCAATGCCGTAGATGAAGTAAGGCGTTGTCTGAGAAGCATCAAGCAGAACCTGAACCTCGATCGCAACGTCCTCGACGCCGGACAAGATGTTGTTGGGAAGCTTGACAAAGTCATCGACACCGTCAAAGGTGAGAGCACCATCCACGATAGCAGCACCACCATTGATCACAGCGTTGTTACCATTTCCAGAAGCATCTTGGAGCGTCGTGCCATCAACAGCTGAGAAGTCGTAGCGGAGTATTTCACCATCAGCTTCGACTGCTCGGCGTGTGGCCGATGCTTCAGTCAAGGAAGCAAGCTCGGCCGCGGTGACGGGAATGACAGTTCCGTGACGCGGGCTGGCCGGCAAGCTGTAGGATGCTGAGACTACCCAATCAGGGTTGCCAATGTCGGCAGTCTCCAGGGGAATATAGCCGCGACCGCCGTACTCATCAACAAAGAGGTAGAATTTCTCGCCGTGGACGTCGTCCGGGTTCGATTTGAAGGCAGTTGGGCCCTCGACAGCGCTGGTACCAGCCTTCTTGCCGATGCAGGAGTCGATGATGGTCCATGAATCCAGGGTAGCGCGAAGAGATGTAGAGCTCTCTTGGATGATATCACTACATCCAGTGCCGCTAGCACCTTCGTCCTTTGTGAAGCGGTAGTAGGTATCGGCCGATTTGATGACGGTCGAATCAATCCTTGACATGCCGGCATCCTGCCAGACACAAGTCTCGGAAAAGGTTACAAAGTCGCGAGTGGTTGCGTAAAGCATGCGGTGGTAGGTGCTGCCAGTGCGGTTGACATCGCTGTCCTCGTAGAGAGATGATGCCCAGAATACCAAATAGGCACCAAGGTCGTCGTCGTAGTAGGCCTCGGGGGCCCATGTGTTTCCTGCTTCAGGAGGAGAAACTAGTACATGTCGCTGCGCTGACCAGGTCTTGAGATCATTGGATTCCCAAACCTCGAGATACCGACTACCGATGCGAACTGAATCACCCCAAGATGTGCCTGAGCCAATGGAGAGATCGGTGGCGATGAGATAGAATGTATCACCCTCGGGAGATCTGATGAGGAATGGGTCGCGCAGACCCTTGGTGCCGTATGTAGAGGTCAAGACGGGCTGACCTCCGTTGAGTTCAGTCCACTGCAGAGCATCGTTGCCCTGACTAGCAGCAAAGTAGATCTTCTCTCCGGCAATGGAGTTTCCGGTGAAATAGGAGAACGCGTAACCCGCAAAGGGATCAAGGGCCACGGCTTTGCGGACGGAAGCGACTAGCTCTCGAGTCTGAGAGCCGCCGTCAGAGTCGATGGAAGCGGTGAGCGCCACCTGGGTATCCTCGGCCTGTCTTACGACAACACCACTGCTTGAGATGACCGAGGAAGAGTTGCTTGCCCATGTGATGTTGAGGCCGTCAATAGTGGAGGGTAGGTACAGGTTGCCACGGACATCGGCAAGGTTGGTGACGGTGATAGCGGCTAGAGCCGCCTCAACCTTTGCGGTGTTGTCGTCTTGGCCTCTCACAGTCGCCGCGAGGGCGAGTGCGGAGGAGAGCCAGAAGTGAAGCGGTTGCATGGCTGGGATTTGCTCAGAGAGCCACAAGTCGTCACCTTAGATCTCAAGTCGGAGCCCGTATCACAGGATCTCTCTCGCCTTATATATGTAGCGTTCCTGCCGTCCGGCCCCGACATACGCAGGTGCGGGATGATCTCCCACATCGCTGGGTCAGGACAAGACGAACCGTCCGAGACTTTGGCCGGCCGGCTTGGGTAGCACTGTGATGGATATTGCGCCCATAAACAGCCCAATGGACGATCATTGCCTCTTGCTCTTACGCAAGCCTCATGCTAGCAACGGAAGATTTGCAAGTTCACTTGCGAGGAGCAAGCGCAGCAGTAAAGGCAAAGCGTCGTGGAACGGTTACACCGAAGCCCAACGGGAACTTGCGGTAGTCTCATTAGCTACCCCGAATACCCTTGTTTCTCCGCACTTCGAATACCCCACAATCTCCAAAGACAACCGGTGATGATGCGCATCCCGGCTGTTGATGGCTGGTTTGCGGGGAAGTCGCAGCCGGTGAGGAGACTAGAAGACGATGCGCCCGAGTCAGGCAGCTCGTGCGGTGCTCAGGTGACTGAGTGTGAACAAGACACAGTCAGGCCAGGCTCGTTGAGTACAGACTTCTTGAACCTCATGCCAACACTAGATTGAAGTAATATGTTGTATGAAAGTGACCTTGGCTGGAAACCGTTGCGGATATGACGTCGGGCAAAGATGTGCCTGTTCTTGTCTCCAAATCGGGTACAGTTGTCACAAGCAAGGTGCCCTTGATCGTGGTGGTGCGTGCCATGGAGAATCTTCCAGATGCGGTCAATTTCTTTCACGTGTCCTCCAGGGTTGTGCAATAACATCTCGTATTTATCGGCAATGGATTGCTGGGTAGGGGGAAGAAAGTTGGAAGCAGACGATGGCTGGGTGATTCGAGCAGGGGGGAGCTGTTCGTGACATCGCAGAAATGATGTACCGAGGTGAACTTACCACGCGCTCGAATCAAATTGCACCCGACGCTACTATTTAGGCAAGTCGCTGCCCCGCCACTCGTCCGAACCTTGACTTTAAGTTCCTGTCACCAGGTAGCGCTCGGGCCGAAGCTGCGCGATGTTATCATCAGGCCAAATGAAGTGTGAGTTATTTTCTCACGGCCTGGAAAGTCTCGGAGCCTTGCCAGAAAGTTGTTCCTCACCAAGTAGACACTCGCTCGTAGGAACATACGCAGAAGATTGACAAGTCAAGTAGATGTTTAGACCTGCTGTGATCCTCTGATGTTCAGGAATCGGGTACCTTACTCCACGAGTCTACATCCACACTTGCATTGATCCTGATTATGGGAGCTCGTCTCTGAAAGATTCCTAGT
Organism: Colletotrichum godetiae; assembly: GCF_030913485.1. Classification (NCBI taxonomy): domain Eukaryota; kingdom Fungi; phylum Ascomycota; class Sordariomycetes; order Glomerellales; family Glomerellaceae; genus Colletotrichum; species Colletotrichum godetiae. The sequence goes on from NW_026851263.1 coordinate 777,192, forward strand.
CCAGGATTTCCGACGAGATCTTCTTTGCGTAGTCTCACATAAGGCGCCTACGTGTGAGGTTTGATGATACCAAGGTCCAGAGGTATGCATGTGGCTGATGATGACTCGAAGGCATCTGGCGTTCCAGCCCTTAGTCACTCATATTGACTGAGAGTATCGTGAAGGTGCCAGAACTGACTCAGTTGTAGAGAAGATGGTCACCCGTTTGTCGGATTCGCTCGCTGCTTGGTTTAGCAGCTTCCGCTGGAAAGCCGTGAGAGAAGAAACCAGGCACGATAAAGAAGATATGTACATTCTAGGCTCTGTAAAAACGTTGTGATCATAGAATTTCAAGGTAACATTGAAAGAGATTTAGATGCGGCGGCAAAACCACAGCCTTAACACAAGCTCCGCCATGGTTTCTACATTTCTCGAGGACAAATTTAGCCCTTGAGACTTCAACTAGTCGCAATGACACCCACTGCCGCAACATTCACCTCCATCACCTCCACCCCCGCCAGCGTCGAATGAAGTCATCATCATCATCAACATCGCATTGTAGTTCGCATTTCGCTGCATCATGTCACTATAAATCGAATTTGAATGCTTATAGGTGACACTGTGTTCTTTCCGCTTAGCCTCACGAGCTTCCGCTCTGGCCTGCTTTGCTTTGACCTTTTCCAGTGTTTTTGCTTCTTTCTTGATCGCGGCTTCCTGGCGTTGCCCGAGTTTCTCAATCGGAAGGCTTTTCTTCGAGTGTGCCAAAGTCTTGAAGCTTTTGTTCCAAGTCTTTAGTCTAGTAGAACCATGAAGCTTTTGCGTATCGGTTGTCTGATTCGCCATGATGAAAGTTACAGTAGTGACGGGAAGGTTGACTTGGATGGATTTTTGGAGTAGAAGTTCTAAGTGGGTCTAAGTGATACGGCGCTTGAGTCCTGTATATGATGAGATTTGTAATGGGGTTGATAACGAGACTGATAATAAAGTTGATGAAGACGTGTATGATGAGACCGATGAAGATTGTAATGAGTGCAATTGCTCGCTCTCCATATGACGATGGTCTTTTACACATGAGAAACAGCGGCTATCGCCATATAATCCGTCGCCCATGTCATCATTTTGGCTCGCCCGCTTGATGCTGCTTGAAAGGTGCCTGAACCGTAATCACCTGACAGCAATATGGCCAGTGAGGTTCTGGACAAAGAGGTTCGTTCATCTTGTTTTTCGGCAACAGCCGATAGGTCCAGATCAGATCCGGTGTCCCAAGCATCTCGAAACCCTAAAATCAAAAAGGCTTTGTTTAAGAGAACGATTCGTCCGAGCCATTTGAGTTACGTATGGTTCAGCGCATGAGATGAAGCTTTAGGGACATCATCCAATATGCTGGCCTGATTAGTATCATGCCAATAGGGGAAGCTGAGGATACCACGTTTCTCTGAGCCCAATGCTATTAGACAGCCACATCATATTTTCTCGGGGTTGAAGAGCTGTAGCAAGTCCAGCACTCCCAACCTTACGACCTTTCCTCAGAGGCTAATGATAGGGATACTTGATACCTTGTGCCTGCTCCAATTTAGAATTGATCGGTCACACATTGACGTTGTGACTTGGCTGTTACCGCCTTAAGCTTTGATTGGTCCCATTGCTGCTTCGAGGCGGACAACTAAACAGTTCAAACGGTATCGATGGCCGGTAGAGGCGGACATGACTTAGAACCACCAAGATATCAGATGGACGAGACAGTGACGTAGTTTCACTTCTTTGCATGGGTAACGTTGACTTTCTTAATCACAAAACTGGAACCGACATGACTCTCCTCGCGTCGATTGAGGTCAGATGATTACCGTGCCGAGGGCCTTTGAGAAGCCACATGTAAAATAGATGGATAGACCTCAAAGTTCTCGAGGTTCTCATTTTATTCAGTCGTTCAGCTGTGTTACTTAATCAAGATCGGCAGAGATGGTCGTTCCTCATTCAACATCAAGCTAAATATGTGCGTAGCGACCATAGGCCGCAATGTGAGATGATATATACAAGAATTTCTGGCCAAAAGTTCTGGTTTGAGAAGAAAATACGGTCCAGGGTTGGTGGTTTGTCTAAGAGACCCGTGTGGACTCTCGACGATGCCGTGCGGCTTGCGGTAGATCGTAGAGGTATCTTATCCGGAGCAAACACCTGACTTGGTGGGCTCGCAGCCACCGGCACACCCGTTGTACATCTGGCACGGGACCTTGGCGTCGGTGCAGACGTTCTTGAGGGTGGCGGTGTCGCCGTAGTTGGAGTTGATTCCAACCACTTCGCCACCGTTGTAGGCGGTCGTGCCCTCGACGTACACGTTGCGCTTGCACTGGCTGCTGCACTAATTTGGAGAAGGCGGGTCAGCATGAGCGATCTCCTAAATCTTGGGGAAGTGGAAGCAATGACTTACGTTGCCGCAAGAGCGGTAGACCTTGCCGTAGCTAGTTCGTTATTAGTTTAGTTCTAACTTTCATCATGGTACATAGAAACAACTCACTCATTCGCGTCTGCGTGTCAAGAGTGTGGTTAGCGACATATTTTCAGCAAATAAAAATAGCGTTGTTTTATGATAACTCACAGAAGTTGATGATGTTCACAGTGCCGCAACCGTTATGTTGAACAATCTTGTCGCTGGCCTTGTAGGCACCGCCGCCAATGATCCAGGTGTGGTCGCCAGCCTTGTCATTTTTCTACATTGGGTGTCAACTAGGCTAGTGATAGAGAAGGCTTTTCAGTTGTTGGGCACTTACAACAGTGATGGCATCCTCGCAGACATCCTCGAACCACACAAACTCGAGAGTGCAAGCACCGTCGCAGTGAACTCCCTCCTTCTGGTTCTTGCCAATAATGGCATTCTTCAGAGTTGCACCCTTTCGGAGAATGAAGACAGCATCAGCGTCACCTATGCGGTTCTATCAGTTCCCGATTCCAACTCAGGCTTGCCATGGCATAGATAACTTACCTCCTTCACCACTGGTGCAAGCACCAGACCCACGGTCGAATCTAGCCCAGCCACCGTCGTAAACAGTGCCAGCGGGAACCTCAATGTACTTGCTGTTGGTCTTCGTAGAAGTTGCAGTGGGAACACCGCCCTCATATCCGAGACAGGCGAGAGTGCTGGGTACGGCCGCTAGCAAAGCCACGATGCCAGCCCTGGAGAAGTACATGATGGCTAAAACCTAGTTGATCACAATGCTGGAAGGTGGGAATATAGCCGATGGTGTCCTAGATGGAATGCTCTTGCTTAGTGAAGGTTTTAAGACTCTACTAGAAATGACAACATCGGACGATGAACTCTCGTTATATAGAAAATCAAGCCGGTTCTTCTTTTTCAATCCTCACAGAGTCCGAGTCAAGACAAAGATACAAGCTTAAGATATCATGCATCCTCGATTGGTGGACTTACCGTGAAGGATTCTGACTCCTCGAAGCCTCACAAACGGGATCCAACATACTGTCCGAATCCTACGCTGAGGAAAAACCACAGTCATTAGGAACAGGAGATTCTATAGGCGATCCAATCATGTTCACAACTCCACGGGCAACTGTTGTGATTTCAAGGCACAGAGATATGGCTGAGGGGGTAAGCCAAAGGAGCGGATGCGAAATAGGAAGGACTCTGGAGCTATTTCCCCTTCAATGGCAGTTTGCAGCCGCTGGCCCTTGTTTCAGTGTGGTATTATAGAGCATTCAACTTGCGTTGCCAAGATCTAATCAGAATCCTGCCATGCCATTTGATCAAAGGTCACACTATCTGCTTGATAGTGCCAAGAACAACCATGTGGACGGAGAAATTGTCCACTACCGTGCGCCCCGGTCCGGGTCCCCGGTCCTGCAGATTCCCCCAGTCAGAGCTTCTCAAAAGCTGTTCCGTTCGGAGCCCTTTACTGGGGCCGTATCGCGGGCATGTCACCGCACCCCGTCGTGGCATTCAGGAACCCCTCCATTCAGTGGCTTTTGGTGACTGGGCTACCATTTCCAAGCAAGGGCATGTTCGCCTGGACTGCCAATATTGTATTGTGGCGCCCGAAGACTTGCATAGTGTACCCAGTCAGGTGAAGCAAGTTATCTGCAAGGTGCGGGCTCCTTCTTGTCATCTATCACTGAATGCCATCCGACATGGAGCCATGAGCCTAATGTTTCCCAACTGTGGCGCTTGTTTCATGCACTCCGCTCGGGGTTGATAAGTGCCGGCAGATATTGGTTGCACCAACAGCGGGCCTATGGAATTGAAAAATTGGCGTCGGCTGCTGAGCGGCCAAGCCTTCTCCCGTTGAGAGTATGAAGGCCGGAATCAAATGTCGCGCAAGTCGCCTCCATTAAGACCAGGCGACTTCACAGTGTTTGCAACCAAACCCTTTTCAGACGGTCACTACATCAACTAAGTCATCCAATTCATTTGTGGTGATGACGTTCCTACACATACGGTACTGACAAGCCCTTTGATTCCACTTGACATGGTTACCTTTGATACCAAATCAAGCATCGTACTTCGAGTTTCCTTTGGTCCAGTCATTGTCATATGCTCAGGACCAGGGCCACCAAACCCAACCAAGAGCCATTCTGACGAACCCTGGTTCTGCTGCAATCTCAGCAAGTCTCGCCTCCCATAAGTCTTGAATGGGCTGTGCCAGCCGCCGAGAAAGGACTCGATGAAGTTCAGTAACGCTAATTAATTATACATGAGGGGTGAGCTCTGTGCTGGATGAGAATCGTTGCCACGTGTGCTAGTAGTTCAAGTTGGGCTAGAGACGTATTAACTCGATCCTCCGGCCCCTCGGCCAGTGCATTCCGTCTCAGCTCTTGAATTCTCAGAGAAGCAGTCATCTTGCGGATGTTTGCGAAGAAGACCTTGGATATAGTGCTTCCTTGATATGGCGCATTTCAATCGCGCCTTGCTGTAATAGCTTTCTCAACATGCTGACGTACACGTGTGATACTCTCTTCTCCAACGGCTGCTTGGACAGATGATATAGTCCATCCACAAACTTACCCCATCTGGTGCCTGTGGCTGATGTTTCGTTCACCTCGGCGCCGTGGCTGATGAGGTGATACGGAATCCGTTTTTGCCTGGTGGCCCATATGTAGTCCATCCCATGCTCTGCTGCCATGGACACACTGAGAATATCCAACCAATCACCCCATATAGAGCCTTTCTTATTGGTGAAAAAGTCTTTAGGTTCCATCTGGTATGTACCCCGTACCCTAGCGACATGGCTATTCCTATTTCATGATGGCCAATCTGAGGTGTTTGGAACATCAGGCCCGCGTAGTTATTGGCCCTGGCTAGACTATTCCATGTCTCTCTCACAACTTACTGTGCCCAGGCGCCCTGATGAGGATTTGAGCCCCGGCGGAGGAACAAGGATACGACTTGGGTGAGATCCGGGCTGGTTTCATTGATGGGTTTGAGGCTTTCCATGATTGCCTCTCTCAAGAAAGCACCGTTTATGATGTCTCGAGCTCCAGGGCTACATTCCCGGTATTGCGAGAGATACTGAGTCAATCCTCGGGAAATGGCGAATTCGGCGAAGCAGTCTGGCCTCCATGGAATCTCGGCATTGAGAGAGTCGGCCATTTCCTCCACAACGTAGCGGATATCATCGACCAACTCGGATTCTGATGAGCCCGATTCCGCCTCGGCCTGGTAGGCGTAAAAGAAGGCTTCTTTCAGTGCCTGAGAAAGCACCCCAGAACGCTGGAAGTGTTCTTTTCGAACGGGCATAGACTTTATGAGTGCAACGTACGCTCTGGAAAACAAAAATGTATTCGGTTTAAATTCCGAGAGGCTCTCAGCGAGGAATTCGGCCATTTCTTTTGTGAGGAGAAAATCACGAAAGTTGCGGTGAAGAAAGGTCACTCGCGGACCCAGGTAATCGCTCGCGGTATGGTCAGCTTGAATTTCAAGCAGGCCCTTGCTGCGGCCGTCGAGTCGGCGAATCATTTGCTTCCGCCTGGTGAAGACATCGTGTTTGTCCACTGGTTCAACGGGAAGACGTAAGACCTGCGAGAGATCCTGCGTGCAAAAGTCTGTCAGGGAACACAGCATAATGTTAAGTAGTTCTCTGGCCTGCAGTGCGATGTGGAATGTCTGCGCCATTTGGGGGTGGTAAAATGGGTCGATGGAGTTGAGAATTTGCTTGAAAAATGTCTCGAGATCCTGGGGAAGCTGGCTTATTCGTCGTCGTAGGGTTGACACACCATCGCCGTTGGTTACACTTTCGTGGACGGAACGGACGACCAGAAACACCCATAAAATACTCCCTGGGCCTTTTTGGTCATCTCTTTCACAAGAGTGTGTTCGGCTTTCGAGTATTCTCCCCAATTAGGATGTTCTTTGAGCATACTCTCTGTGTAGCGTCAGATGTCGTTCTGAGTCAAATCTTGGAGGGCTAATTTCCACAAGCTCGTCTTGCCATAAGCATCTTCAAACACATTCCACGGCCGGCTTGAAACACATAGCTTCACATTTGGCGACGACGCAAGCCGGGAAGGGATCAGGATCAGTTTTGGATGGTCCCCGTCGTACTCATCCAGCCCGTCGACAAAAAAGAAGAAGCGCAAGGCCAACTTGTCGCAATCGACCATTTGGTACACTATTCGTTCCAGCTGGAAGATTGGCCAGTCCCGGCCATTCTCGCCCGATTGGAGACGGTACACGTTTTGACCAGGCCCCTCGGGCACGATTTGGTCGATTAGGTCAGGCATTTGGCGGAAAATCTCGTCAAGCAGTGATCTCAGCAGCCCGTTGATAGACTTTTGCAGCCGCGTACCGACGCTCCAAAAGTAATGGCTCGCGACGATGCACTCCTGGGGCTCAGCCCATGCGGAGAGAAGCTCCGCTGTGCGCGAGTGATTTCCCAGATGCTTCATGAGAGTAGACTTGCCGGAGCCTGCTTTGTCAGATATCCAACAAATTCCCTTGCCTAACTCGAGCCAAGTCTGTGAGATTGCTGATGTGAACTGCTGCCGCTCGCCGCAAGCCTGTACGGCCAAACATTCAGTTGAGTGTCTTCTGATGTGCCTCAGCTATGCCATGGTAACGAGCCGGCATCGATGAAAGGTACAATCCCCGAAGAAATGTCGGTTGAAAGGAAAAGTCTCTTGCACTGGTGGTTAGATTTACGAGCTTCTCGTGCAGTTGATGGGAGTCGTGGTGAGAAGAGACACTGGCGTCTGATGGAGACTCGTTCGAGATAGAAGACTTGTATGTGATGCTCTGGATAGCTGCAGATATTTCTTCGAGCTTCCCTGAGTAATTCGATTGCATCGATAGAGTGGCTTCTTTCAGCGTTCTAAGCTCGCGCAGCACGCTCGACTGCTGGTTGCTATACCGCTGTAAGTAACTTTTGATGAAAAGGTAAAGACATGTGCCCACCTCGTGATAGCGACAAGATGTGTCATGAGCTCCTGCCGATACTCCCTGAGCCTCGCCTCTACATCGTCGACTTTGCGCTTACCCCAAGCTGCCCTCAAGGCTTGTTTTAAACTCGCAACCCGGCCGCCAGGCGTGCAGTACAAGCTCTTCAGAAGGCTCTGCAGCTCCAAAGCTGTGTTCCTGCATTTTTTCCGCAAGCTTCCGCAGTGCCACCTCTTCGTCGATCCTCTGTCTCGGTAGGTCGACGGCATGGTCAATGTTGTCCACTAAGTAGAAAACGTAGGTCTAAGCATATCTCATCCAGGGTCTCGTGCTCCTTCGTGCGCCCATCGGCGGATACGTATATCTCACGGCTGCTGGAAACCAGCTTCGCTCCAAACTCAACGAATTGTATGATGGCGGCCGCTAAACCGAGTGCTGTAAATGGATCCATTGAATGTGATGTGACTTTGGAAGAACCGAGGAGTGCGTTTGGGCTGCAAAACCTCACGGCATCAGGAGCGGGGTGGTTGTCAGATTTGTGCTCGCCTCCTCACTCGAGCGGACGAGGCTGTTCCTGGTTGCCTTCATTTGGCACACCAAAATGTGTATCCGCATAGGCGACCTTAGGCACTAAAGCAAGTAAAGCTTCAATTGGACGTAGAAAACCAGTGTCTCTGTCTAATTGGCGTTTACCCCGCATATCTTGTACTTTGGACATGCTGCGGGCGATGAGAGGTGTAAAGTATGCATGTAAGTCGAGGTCGTGTAAGCGTCAGCCAAAGATTTGTGCCCAACGGATTCCATGCAAGTCTGCCCCCACGCAGCTTTGAGGTCGGGCTTCAAGCTCTGGCGAGTAATAAGCCTCTACCCTAGTGGTCGTTATTCGTACAGTTTGGACATGTCAAGTGAGGTCAACTGATGGTATTTTCTATTAATCCTCAACAGATAATCAACTCACCTGTCCTAGTGATATGATTGTTTTAGTCTTTCCTTCACATCTTTGACATATTTCCAAGACTTAATAGGAAGTAAGGCACCTGGGTTCCATATTTTAGAAAAGAGATGTAAACAGACATATGTGTTGGAACCAACGGCAACCCACTGCATATGTTCAGAGATAATATAGAAGACTATTGATACGCTTCTCATGTGTTTGGAATATTGCAATCCTAAATGGCTGATTTGCTTTGGCCAGGGAAATCACGTCATCCAGATTTGCTTACCTGATCATGCTGACAGGATCCAATCATGTAAATAGGCACAACATGTCGGAGCATTAATGCGCTAAAATACGCCCTTCCAAAGTCCCAAGACGACCTCGAATTAATAATCAAAACTCTGGAATAAAGTCAGCTTTGTCGCTCTTAAAAGTGACCGGGTTCTGAAGACTCCATTTCTCAGGATTCCTACCAAGCAAAGCTTGTTTTCCGCCCATGGCTTCCCACTACCCCCGAGGGTACCTCAACGAATTCCTACCGATCATCATATCTCAGCAACCTACAAAGATCAAGGCAGTCTTCTTCGACTTCATGGGAACTTGCCTGAACTGGCATGCCAGTGTAGTCAAAGCCTTACCCGCGACAATTCCAGAAGCCGAAGCGTCCAAGTTCGCCCTTGAATGGCGCAGACAATATTTCATCGAGAACGCAAACCGGCATGCGCAAGGTCTTGAGCCTGAGGACATTGACATTACGTTTGCGCGGGTCCTCGACAACCTTTTGAACCAGTGGCCCGTATACGCCAGCCACTTCAACGCCGAGATCAGGACGGGGTTGATCAAAGCATGGCACTCGCAACCTGCCTGGCCAGAAGTCTCAAAGGCCATCGAGAGCCTGCGGAACGATCTCGGCCTTGAAGTATTTGTGCATGCCAACGGCACAACTCGCCTGCAGCTGGATCTCGTTCGGTTTTCAGGGCTCAGCTTCAACATGCTCTTCTCCAGTCAGCTTTTGGGTGTTTACAAGCCTAGCCCCGTTGCGTATGAAAAGGCGTTGCAGCTTGTTAAGCTCAGGCCCGAGGAAGTGGTGCTGGTTGCGGCGCACGCGTATGATCTGCGAGGTGCACAAAAGGTCGGGCTTAGGACGATCTATGTTCATCGATGGACTGATGATGTAGATGAGGATATGGAACAGGTTCGGTCCGAGTTTGATGTATTCTTGGACGATATGATAGAGCTTCCCAAGGCTGTCGATAGCTTGTGAATCTGGATTCAGACATGAATTTCAGAGTCTCGCTTGAACGGTACTGCACATCATCCAGTGCTACCTTCCTCCATACTTAGAAAAGACCATGTGAAGAATCAGAAATCTAATCAGTGTAGCTAAGGCAATATGTCGGTCTTCGCTAGCAAAGGTGATAGTTTTTAAACTGTTGGGTTTGCGACAACATCTGCGATAACAGTGTCCAAATCCTCATCCTCCAGCTCCAAAGTCTTCATGGCAAAGTCATCGCGCTTTGTCCAGTTTGCATCTAACTGCCCAACAGCAAAGACAAGGTCCTCAATCGCCTCAGCGTCACCAGCATCGGCCTTCACCTTGTGTTCCGCAATAAATCTCTCAGACTCGACCTTGTTGACAGTCCACTTTGCTCCCGTCGCCTTCTCCAAACTTTGAAGCAGCTCATTCTGTGTGATGCAAAAGCTCTGAATGAAAAGCGTCTTATTCTTCGTCACCTCGGTAACTCCCAAGTTGAGAATACGCACAACGGCCTCCCCAACTCTCGGCAGCGTCGCAACAGAGGCCTTAATATCACCGCCGTCAATTACATCGATCTTCTTGGTATCGAGGTACGCGTGCAAGAAGCCTTCCTTGACACCCCAGTCGAAAAAGTGACCGCAGACGATACCCGTCCACGCGAAATCGGGGTTCTTGTCAGCCAGCTCCTGCGCCTTTTGACGTACGGCGCGTTTCCAGCGGTACAGCGGGATGAGCTCCCTCGCGCGGGGGTTATCGGCGTCGATGCTGCCGAAGTCGGCGGGCATAAAGTGCTTCACGCCTGCGGCCGACGCCGCCTCAGCAATGCGCAGGTGCTGATCGAGGTCGCGCAGGCGGAAGCTGACGATGACGACTTCTTGACCTGTAAAGGCCTTCTTGAGACCTTCGTAGGAGAGGTCGTTGTCGACTTCGATGACCTGCACTTGGTCGGCGGGGTACGAGATGGTGCTTTTGGAGCCGGCGCGCTTCAGGGTGCTGAGCTTGAAGGATTTGGCGGCCACCAGGGAGTCTAGAATTTTAGCGCCTAGCGTGCCATTGGCGCCGACGAGAAGGACAGATTTTGGTGCCATGATGAGCAGTGTCTTGTGTTTATCCTTGCGTTGTTAAATCCAGAGAAAATGAGCGTTCCTTTGTTGGTTTCGTCTATGATACTTTGACTTCACCAAAGGTATTCAAATTCACAGCTCGAGGGCATTAGGCGACTTGAGCACTGACTCACGTCATCCAGCAGCGTTCGGGATGGCTTACCGAGTCCTTCAGTCTGCCGTCGGGGTGGGGTCCGTAGAGGGACGGTCTAGGCGGGACATCGAACAGAACATCCACTGTATCTTCCGAAGAGAGAAGGTTATCGCGATTCTTAGCAATGGCCGTTCGCTTCTGTTAGTGCTCGTTGTAACCACTCATCAAAGGCCATGGCGGGGTTAAAGATGTCCAGGTTGGGTCCCTCCCGGCTCCGGGCAACGTAAGATCCATTCACGCCGGGCCGGAGGACGTAGTCAAAGATCACCAAAGTTGGCATCTATGTCCTCGCGACTTCGCGTTTTAATAGTATGTTCTCAAGGAGCACAAAGGGTTCTTGGCGCCTATTTTCATATAATTTCCCCGCAATCTAGCCATCTGTCGTATCGAACTCTCCATCAAGCTTAACTCCGGGCGCGGTGCCTAGGGCTGAAGCTGTCTCAGGCTAGAAACTTGCCGCCGTGCGGAGGAATAAAAGGACTGGATGCATGCTGTTTTTGAATCAAACTATTGCTCTCCATACAATGTCTATATATCCATAGACCAAGTCATCTTAAGTAGTCAGCCATGTCTTCCAAACGCATCATTCTCATCACCGGAGCCAACACCGGCATCGGCTATGAAACAGTCAAGGCCCTGCTACAATCCGACAAGGCGTATCACATCATTATTGGATCCAGGTCCATCGAAAAAGGCGAATCTGCAGTAGCCGAACTCACGAAGGAATTTGCGTCCACGTCAAGCTCTCTGGAGGTCATTCAGGTGGATGTGGCAGATGATGATTCAATCCTCAGTGCTTTCAACAGTGTCAAGGAGAAGCACGGACTGCTCGATGTTCTCGTTAATAATGCTGGTAAGTTTTCATCCAGCACAAGACCCCATGGCCACTCTGACCAAGCCTAACAACCGGCCTTTGTAGGCGCCTCTCATGATTTTGGACCTCATAACTACAACCCCGAGGACATCAAAGCCATTCGCCAGAACATGAATAAGTCATACGACGTCAACACATCCGGAACCCACGTCATAACCCACGTCTTTGCCCCTCTCCTCATCCAATCCTCCGATCCCCGCCTTCTCTTTGTCACCAGCGGATTATCCACTCTGAACGGCATCGAAAGCACCGGCCTTCTCCCATTCCAACCCGGGACCGTCACGGCTGGCGGTTGGCCCAAACCCTTTACTCCTCAGGCCGGATACCGATCTAGCAAAGCTGCGTTAAACATGGTCATGCAGAACTGGCATTGGCTTCTCAAGGCAGACGGAGTCAAGGTTTGGTGCATCTCCCCCGGTTTCTTAGCTACGGGGCTGGGTGGAAATCCGGATTTGCTGAAGAAGATGGGTGCAGGTGAACCGAGCCAGGGAGGCAGGCTGATTAGACAGGTTGTTGAGGGTGAACGGGATGCTGATGTTGGCAAGGTTGTGAACAAGGATGGTATCCAGCCTTGGTAGTCAGGAAGGCAGGAAGGAAGACTGATACCAAGAGGCTGAGAACATAAGTAGCCATAGATAACGAACAGGGCTTCTTCTGAGAGAAATCTAGGAAAGGCTTGACGTGATATCCAGTACACCAACAATACACCGAATTTCCGATGTTGATTCCATCACTTGCCATTGATTTTTGTCCAAGCAAGCATGAAGTGATCTACAATCCTTTCCACCCGCTACAGCGGTCGCGACGGCTCGACGTAGTCGCTATCCATTTTTTTTCAGGGACCCAAATGTTATCTTCTGGACTGTCTTTGCGGAAGCAAGCACCAATGACAGTATTCCCTTCCTGTCTAAGATACTCAAAGTATGCCGTTCCCTCTGACGGTCGCCATATCTTAGTGCCGTGTCCGTGCAGTCTCATGTAGGTCAACTGCTTGCACTTTGCAGCGACGATCTCGGGCTTGAGGTATCCCACTTTCTTAACTCTCTGAACAGGGTCCTCCGGATTCCCTACGTTGATTCTGAACTTGGCACAGTCTATCGAAAGCTTTCTCAAGCCCTTCATTCTCGCAAGCATGTCGATCAGGCTGTACGGGGCCATCGTGGTGTCGATAGTCAAGCCGAGGGAGGTGATTCAGTGGCAGGGTTCGAGGATTTTGAACATGTCGTAGTTTTTAGGTGCATCTATACCGTCTTCAATCCAATTCTGGGGTAGGATGAGCTCTTTAGCACTCAGGGCCTCCGGATGATTAAGCCTGTCATCAAGTTCCCTCGAGTGATTACCCAAGCAAAGGAATGTCTGAGGGTCCAGACGGGCACTGAGTCGGCTGACGCATTCGGAAGTAAGCTCTTCAAAACCGTGACCTGTGTCTACGCACCATCCCCTGACGGTGAGTTGACGGAGGTTGGGCATTGTGCTCGGGTCAATGGCGTCATATGCGAGCGGCGGAGTCTCTGACAGGCAATTCCAACGCATGATGACACTCTGTTTGAAGAGTCAAAGTTCTTGCAGATAGTTCAAGTCGGTCAACTTTTTGAGGTAGTCATACGTCTAGGCCTCACCCAGGCAAAGCAGGACGGAATGGTACAATTTGAGAGCTTTGAGGCGAAGCGGAGCGTGACCGAGATCTCTATGGTCATTTCCCAGATCCATGAGAAAATCATAAATTGGATCACGGTCGTCTAACGTGTAAGAGGTTTTTGCCGTCGCTCGAGAAAGGGATAGGCTCAGATCAGTAAGAATCGGTGAGGAACTCAGGATACGGGCTATCGTTTCTATCCACTTTGGGAGAAGCCCTTGGAGCCCGGTCAGGTGAAGCCCCTTCAGGCTGGAGAAGACGTTGAAGTCGGTAATACTGTACTTCAAGTCTTCAGGAATAGGCATCAAGGGCTCCGGGTCCTTCCAAGAGTCATCATCGTGACAGTATCTGTCGTAGTCGGGGCGGTACGGGTGAGATTACAGATCGAAGGAGTTGTCTACCAAGTTGGGCAGCATTGCTTCAGTGTCTTTAGTGTTTCGGATGAGAGAATGAACTCTCCGTCTTTCGTGCTAAAACGGCCATTAGCATGTAACAGGCTGACAGCGCATGCCTCAGGGCCACTGTAATGGTCTTCGAAAATCACTTCTGAAAAGAGAGTCCATCCAGACATTATCTCGCCCTTTTTGAATGCTCGCTGTTCAAGTATCAGTATCTAACTTGGTTCAAATTTCTATGACATCTTTATTTTAATCCTCAATGTTTAAAGTAAACGCACGACAAGGCACTTTCCTTGTTGAGTCCCATCGGGTAGGTACCTAAGCAGCATCTTCCTTAAGGTACCTTGAGCTTAGGATGGCAGGAAGTGCCCCGGAAACACACTGAGGCAGGTGCACTTCCGGCGGAGGAAGGCACGTAGTAAAAGGCAATTAGGGGACCACTTTCAAATCTTCAGCGAACCTTCAGCGAACCCTCAGCCAACCTGGACGTTCACCACTCAACTTTTGGTCAACATTTGTTCAAAAGGTATCATTGCCAACACATATACAATGTCACCCGCCACGGAAGGTGTCTACCTTGATCCTGTTGAGGGCCACGAGCACACCCACACCGTCATCATCCTTCACGGCAGAGGCAGCAACGGCGAAGAGTTTGCGGAAGAGTTCCTTGAATGCGAAGTCTCCCAAGACCTGGCACGCATCTTGGCCGTCTTGGCTCATCCAGCCGATGGTCCTGAGCAACCAAACGACCCCCTGGACGATATCCCAGCGCGACCATTACCCCCTCGAACCCTCCGAGAACTGTTCCCAACTTTCAAATGGGTCTTCCCTACCGCACCATCTTCCCCATCAGACCGTTTCAAAGCAGACTTAAACCAATGGTTTGATATTTAGTCTACAGAGAACCCGAACGTGTATCCGGAACTGCAGGAACCGGGCCTGTGCGAGAGCATCGACTACATCAACGAATTTATTAACGAGGAAGCCGACTACGTTCCATTTGACAACATCTTCCTGGGCGGTATCAGCCAGGGATTCGCAGCAGTCGTCGCGACCCACCTGCACGGGTGTGGAAGCTTTGCTGGTCTCTTTGGCTACGCTAGCTGGGCGTACCCCGGTCTAGCACCTTTCGAAGTCCCAGCAGGTCTTGGTGGCGGCAATGGCATTTGGAAAATAAAGTGTGGTGATGCGGACTACCAGATGGCACACACGCCCATCTTCCTTGCTCACGCCCTCAACGACGAAGTGGTTCCGGTGAAGAACGGAAGGGCCCTATATAGGGCCTTGCGTAACATAGGCATGAAAGAAGTCGAGTGGCACGAGTATCAATATGGCGGCAACTGGTTCACTGAGCCCGAAAGCATAGATCATCTCGTTTCCTTCCTCATGCGCAATATGGGCTCCACGGAAGATGGCTCTACGGAAGGCGAGTCTACGTAAGATGACTCCAAGGAGGTTGAACAGTAGTCTGGTAAGGAAGATATCTGATTTTGTAGGGGGGCGAGAGCAGAAAGGTCTTGATTGGAGACCAGCGAACAGCGACATGCTCCAGGCCTTTTCAAAGCGGAACCAGCATACGGTCGGGAGCAGGAAGTATTGCATCAAACATGATATTATGGGTAATCGGTAATCAATCGGCAATCAAGAACTATGAGTAACAAAGCAAACCATTCTACCAAACAAGGGTATTGAAAGGAGATGTCTATGTGAGGCCAAGCAGAAACGTGGTGAAAAGCAAAACAACAACCTGCTAGCGATCAGTAGGTGACGGTAGCAACTTTGGCAACATATTTGTCGTCCCCATCCTTTTGCAAAATGTTCTCAAACATCCACTTGCCAACATCTTCGCGGGCAATGCTATACCCAATAGCCAGCTCCTCGACACCCTTGACGGGATCCTCGGTGCCTACCCGGACCGTACCTGCGGGCTGCTCCTTTCCGTTAGTCAAGAAGCTCGCGCGCACCACCGTCCAGGCTTCACCACTCGCAAAGACAAGTTCCTCCATGGCCTTCTTGTCCATGTGCGGGGTGTGCAAGAGGCCCTTGTAAAGAGGCTGAATAAGGAGAGGCGTGTCTCTCCCAAACCTGGAGATACCAGTGCTGCTGAGCCCAATGACGCGCGGTCGTCCAGCAACACCCTTTTCAGTGCGCAACTTCTTGATGGCGTCGAGCAAGACGAGCATTCCCTTTTCGCAGACGTTGACGTCCTCGAGGTTCATCTTGCGCAGCTCGAACCAGGCGCCGATGGAGGAGACGACGGCGCCGACGAAGCGGGTTGCGTCAAGGGGCGATACGACACATCGGGCAATCACGTCGGGGTCGTGGGCGTTGCCTTGTTCGATGCGGAGGTTGGGGTACTTTTCGGAGGGGAGGACGGCGGTCAGCTTGGACGGGGTGCGGCATAGGGCGATACACGTGAAGCCGGCGTCAAGGGAGCGGCGAAGAGCTGAGAGGCCGCAGCCGCCTGTGGCTCCGAGAAAAAGAATGGTCTTTGCGGACATGGCCGGTGTGCGGTCCTTGGTGTATCCGTACCGTGTAGGAATGTAATGGGGCGAGTCTCGGGACGGGACCGAGTACGGATGCGAGAGGTGAGACCGAGTGCGGGATGGCGGACGGGGACAAGTGGGTTGTCGGTAGATCGTACCCACTGCAGTGTTTGGGTTCGGCAAGAAATGAAAGGAGATGGTTTTTGATCTAGAAGGCGAGGCTGATCTGTTGAGAGCTGAGAGTAGTGGCTTAGAATGATGAACAAGTCTCCATATTCCACTTGGAAAGCGAGGACTACATGACCTTTTATCCTACTAGAAGACTGCTTGAAAACCGCTTGGAAAGATGAAAGGCCACGATTGCGATACAAAGTCCGCAAGCCACACGGAGCTGGTAAAGTGCGTAGTTAGGCCGAATCACCGTGTATGTGTGTATGGCTTACATGCTGGTGAGCGGCAAAGCTCAATGGATTCGAGCCCGGCCGCCACGATGCTTGTTTTTGGATGGGAAAGAACTACCAAGGGACCCTCAAGAGGCAGCAACTGCCCATCCATGGGCACCCACAGGGCTGGAATACGGTTGGAATGTTCCTCTGCTCGCTCTGGTGGCGTCCAGTCGGGATGCTCTGATAGTCATAGTGGGTCGAGCCACGTTCTCTCTTATCGGAGTCAGTATGGGTCCTAAGGTACGTAGTGGGTCACAGCACGGGATTCAACTTGGTGGCTTGACGCTAGTGTCATAACAGGTTAGAGGCGGAATGGCATGGCCGTCTGGTGTGGGAAGGCAGCGGGTCGATTCGCATTCCAAATCCGGTTCGAGAGAATTCCCAGGACCACGGCACTCGCATCCTATCGTCAACCTTGAACATCGCCCTCTCACTCTCTCCGTCTCCATCACCGAAACCCTGCGCCTCATAATATGAAGCCCGTCAAGTTTGCCATGTTCGATACACTTTTCAAAGCGTGGTCATAGTTCACCAACACGGACCGTCGTGTTCGAATCTACGTCTATTCACATCTCGGTCTTCCTGGCTGACTGACCTCACTTGATCAACTCTGATTTCAACTACCAGAGTGTATTCTCTAATCCGTGCACTTTTGACGGGACATGAACTTCTTCTCGTCTTCGCGATACAACACCTATACGACTCGAGATGGCACATGTCGACCCGACTTGCTACGTCCGTCCTCTGTCCCCGGCTCACACTTAACCAGCAAACCCTCGTCACATCCCTCACGCGAATGCATCGTACCCAACTAGATCCGGCAATTGGCTTCGAGCCCACCGATCACTCCCTGATCTCCAATGACCACGCTATCCATCATCGAGACAAGCATGTCCCTGCAGCATCTCGCAGCTCACTTCCCCAACCCAACTTAACAGCACAGACTGTGACGTTTCGGTAGGGCACTGGTGGGAGCGTTGAACACTTGACTACCTACAACCCAGGAGAGGGGGCTCAGCTCGCAGAGATGCCCCAGAGAGTCCGCACGACTAATCCGCCAGCTGGAAGATGGCACCATGTCGCTTCGGTTTGAGTTTCGTCCGATTCCATTACCCAACTTTCATTCGCATTCTGCCTTTCCACAGTCCAAGGCTCCAAGGCAGTGCCCGGACGACAAGGAACGCACCTGGAAAGTTCTGTGCGATTGAGCATGTTTGTAGCCCTTACCAGTGGTCTTTCAAATCACAAGCGTAGACAAAGCCAAAGGAACCACCCTCGGCCAGATCGATGTTACAGGCCCGTCCCATGCCGTTTCGTAGATCTCTGACGCGGGTCCCAAAGTTATCGGTTCGAACTGTCCGTAATATTAAGATCGCAGCATGCCACTGCACGGTCATGTTGTCTTAGCCTTGACAGACGTCGTCAACGCCAAGGGACTCTGACAGATCGCAGAGAGCTCTCTCCTTTCCGCAACTAGACACTAGCGCCATTCAACGTCCCTATATCCAACAATGCTCGTGGGAAAGTCAGTTCCGGAACTCATCCTCGTGAGGTCCATGGTAATATACTTCCAGTACCTCGGATTCCTCTGCTTCCTCTACTTTTGGTTTATCTTCGCCCTCGCTGGTGTTCCCGGTATCGCTCACCCCGTATCCATCCTAATCGAAGTCGTGGGCGCCATCGAAATCATCTTTTATTTTGCCTGGTTCGTGCCATATCGCCGCCGTCTACAGAAACCCGGCCTCCAGCCAGAGCCTCTGAACCAGGAAGAACGCCGGCGGTTCTTTTACCAGGGGCTGGATCACGCGCCAGATGTCGAGCAATATATCCGAAAATGGCACTGCAACGCCCAGGTCGGCGATATTCGCAGGGAGAATGTGAAGGACTGGTTGATGTGGGCATTGTTCGACAAGCAGGGCAACCCACAGGAACATGACGATGAACTCGAGGAGTACATTGCGGAAACTGAAGAGCGGGCCGGAATCAACATCAAGAAAGGCTTCGGAGACGCGACCCCGATGCGCCTAAGTTTTGATTCCATCACAATCACCCACCGGAGCCTAATGTATTACATTGTAAGTGATGTGCAGCTGACAATATCCTCCCACTATCCTAGGTACAAGACTAAAATGTCCAAAGACTACTGGCACCCTCGACTTCTTTGCAACCCTCGTCCTTTTCATCAGAGGCTTCAAGTTCTACCGTCAACCACGCAACACCTTCTTCTCCGTCTTCCCATGGCGGCTCATGACCCTCTTCTCGCCCAACGAGTCCGCCGACCCGAAGCTGAGCTACTTTTGCCGCCCGCATACGTCAGAGACCCAGCGTCCGATCCTCTTCATGCATGGCGTTGGCGTCGGCATGCTTCCGTATCTACTATGGCTTTGGAGCATCCCCAAGGACGTCGGTGTGCTGTGTATCGAGATTCTCCCCGTCTCCTCGCGTATCTGCCCCCCTCTACAGACAACCAAAGAGCTCGTCGATGGCATAGACGCCATTATCAAGCAGCAAAACTACAACGACTTTGTCTTTGTTGGAAACTCCTTCGGCACGCTCTTTGTATCCCCGCTGCTACAAAGACCCGACATCGCGGCAAAGATCAATTCCATCGTGCTCATTGACCCCGTATCACTTCTCCTCCACCTTCCCGCCGTGGCCTACAACTTCACACGGCGGACACCGAAATGGGGCAACGAATGGGAAATCTGGTTCGTCGCCACAGATCCCATGGTCGCGCACACCCTCGCCCGCCGGTTCCGCTGGCAGGACTTCATCCTTTGGACGCCACAGTTACAAGGGAAGCGTACGACCGTCGTCCTCGGCGGCGAAGACTGTGTCACAGACCCGGACGCCGTGGCAAGCTACGTCTACTTTGGCGATCTCAACTACACGCGGCACGACAAGCCCGAGTGGGCGACGACGCCCGAGAGGTGGAGCGGGAAGGGGGAGCTGGAACTCATGTACCTGGCGGGCATGGATCACGGCCAGGCCTTTTTGAGTATCAAGCACATGCCGCAGATTGGCAATGTCGTCTTGGCATACACGTTCCTCAGCGGAGTGATGGACTCGAGGCAGGCGGATGCGGTAAAGGAGGAAGAACAGAACCAGATTTGATATAATGTCATGATTTATGGGGCGTTTTGTGGTTGGTACTGGATGGGTAGGCTGCGTGCGTCCTTTTCGCGACGTGGTTGAGGAGTGGATGGTCTGGGAACCTGCCCTCGTGTTTTGTCACTTTACAACATTTGTATCCAAATATTCTTCCTCTTCTCTTACCTATTGCGTCTCCTATTACTTTGGTGACTTCCAGCATGTCTGCATGATGCTGGTCTCGCGGTAATAGACGCCATCATATCTGATCCGAGCCTAGACAGTTCCAGTACGCATACTATTACCACGCGTGAACCCCGATATCTCACTACAGCATCACGATCATGCATCCAAAGTACATGGTCAGTCAATCATATTCATCCCACGGCAAAAGCCCCGCCTTCTGATACCCAGGAACATGCGGCTGCAATGGCGCACAACACTCGATCCTCACCCCCTTCCTCCCAAGCCTATCAACCTCGATCAACCTCACACGCACAGTAACCTCGTGTCTCTTTACCTGAGCAACCCCCCTACTCTTCCAACTCCGTTTACCAGTTTCCCCAACCTTGACCTTAACCTCCATATCCATGTCTACGAAGTGATCCAACCCACCAGAAACAGCAAACTGCGTATCCCTCCATAGCATATCAACCCCCAAATCAACCTGCGTCTCACAAGCATGACACCACAACCTCCACTCCCCATCAGCCCTCCTCCACCCGACAACAACATCGACCTGAATTCGCGCGTTCGTCGGCGACTCAAACCGCAACCCTGCAAGCACCGGCTCAAAATAGGGGTTCCCCGTCCTTATAATACCCAAGCTCGGCACCCACGGTCCAGTAGGATACGAATCAACAACCTGATACGCCTCTCGAATCCCACCCACCTTCCAACCCGCCTTGAGGACCGATATATCAGGTAGAACGTACACGGGATTCCGCTTCACGAAAACAGTCTTGTAGCTACCCCGTGCTGGCCTCGTCGAATCCGGCGCCGGAATGACCGTGCACACACTCCCCGTCCGGACCCGGGCATATTGGTTCCCCGATAACTTCCTCAGCATAATCCGCGGACACTGGTCCCCATTCTCGCCTTGGATAGCACAGTCCAGCACAGCATAAAAGTCATCCGCCGCGCTACCATCACCACCTTGAATATCGTCCACAGGCTCAAGGTACATGGATATCCTAATCCCCTGATTCGTAAGCTGAATCGGCTGCTGCCCCGTCGTCCCAAACGCCGGCAACGGGCGAAGGTACTGAAACTGCGAAAACTCAACTGGCGACGGAGCAAGCAGGCCGCTGAGGATATGCTGGTCAAATGCGGCCTCCTGCGTAGACGTCTCGTAGTTGCTGTGCCACCGCAAAGATGGAATGGTCTCCCGTGTCCTGCAAGATAGCCTCCTGTAGCCGCGCAAAGGCCTTCGTCCCCTCGCCGTACAGAAGCGGCATGTTGACGCCAAAGATACCCATCAGGCTATAAGCCAAGTCCTCTTTCCGTGTCGTGACTCTCGACGAGGCCCAGTGCATGCGCTCGGCGACGCTGGACGATTCTAGGGGGATGGTCTTGGTTAGGATGTCGAGGCTGATTCCCGTCACGGTTGCCAGCGCGGGACCGAGTGATTCGTCGAGTTTGGAGCCGATGAGGTGCCAGCTCTTATCATAAAAGTCGACATTGTCGGGGGCGATGAGCTCCTGGAGTGTCCAGCCGCGGGTGAACCATCTGCACTCGCGGAGAGCCAGTTGCAACGGAGCAACCATCCCGGGCTGCTGGTATATCGTGTAGTCCAAGTCAGAGAGGTAGACGTAGCAAACACTGGCCTGCTCGTACCAGTTGAACATGGAGTTGATTGCCTCGGACAATTCAGCACTGCTCGTCTTATCGATGCAGCACGTATCGATCCAGATGTAGTCGTACCCCTGACTCTGGGCAAGCCGGCAGGCTCCCGTGATCTTGGGATATCCGGACATCAGTGTGATGTCCTTTTGAGCATCGCGCACATCTTGCAGCGTAACCTCCTCTGTCCCCCACGTATGGGAGAGAATGGCATAGTCCGGCGCATTGTCTCCTTCGAATACTACAAAGTCTCCGAGCGGTTGTGACCCTTGGACTGTTTCCAAGAGCCTCATCGTCACTCCGTGTCTGTGCTACACAAGATATGGCTTGGCCGTTGAGGAGGTGAAGGCATGTTGCTGGTCGTTCCCGGTGGTTTTTCTCGCAGCCGCTAATGCAGCCTAGATCCCCGCAGGCCTTGGGCAGATCAACTCTCTTTTGGATCCATTAGAATAACCCCGGTACCTTTCGATACCATGCCAGGGTCAACGCCCGCCAAAACACCTAAGCTATTCGTACTCTGTTAGCTGAATGAGTCGTGCGTCGGTCAATGTGTGATGGGCGCAGTGTAAGTCTACATCTTTTTTGAGAACCTAATGTTCCTGGCACGCGAGATGAAAAAAATGTCCAGTATCATTGTTCATGTCGTATATCGCATATAAACGGTGTATATTAGCCTGGTATCGTCAAGTCACGCCTTGGGAGCGTCGGTCAGTGGCACATATCGAACCCCAAATAACTTCTCCTTCACAACAGATCCATCCTCCTTCTTGTCAATGGCCCAAACATACTGGTCATAACCATTATCGTCCTCGACGGGGATAAACATCCTGTCTCAAGTCAGCATCATTTTGCCAGATCACGACGCCGGACCAACTCACCTCCCAGGCGCCCGTAGCTGATCCACCAACTCCTGGTGAAGCTCCACTGCAGCAGCACCAACGTGAATCGCATCCCACCCCGTAGCCTCGGCCGTCTCTCCGTCCCGCGGGGCCTCCATCCAGCCTTTCCGTCCATCACCAACCCGGAACTTGACCTTGCCACTGTCTAGCAGTGCCCTCCCCTCGGCACTCTTAGCCATGTTGGTCTCACCCATGTCTTTAAGTGCCTGGATATGCTCCAGCCCGACAACGAGCCCTTTATCCCCCACGAGCTCGGCAAGGAGGTGCGTCAGGTACCCCGATCCGGAGCCAACATCCAGCACCCGTGGTGCGGGCCTTCTTTCGGAGGGCAGGATGTGCTGGAGGAGAGACTCGGTCGCGCTGGCGTGCATGTGAGGTGCTGAGATGGTGGCCTTGTGGCCTATGGACTGGGGTGAGTCTTCGTATGGCGCAACGGGAGCGTAGTGTGCCCGGTCAACCTAGCAGGTCAGATATATTGCTCCTGGCGTTGTGGTGATGACTGTAGAAGAGGATCAGGTACCTTGAGAAAGGCGTCCTTGACCCGTTGGTCTTTGATGAGGCCATGCCGCCACATGTTTTCGACCAGATCCTTGTTTGTCGCGCCGGAGCTTCGCCAGGCCATCTTGAAGTTGAGGGCGGGGGTCTGGTGTAGAAAGCGAGTGGTCTGTCGTCGTGTTGAGCTCGGGACGAGCTTGAGAGCTCTCCGGACCGGATGGTGTCTGGTATTCGTTTTGGCGAACGCTCTGCTGGGACTAAGTGACGGGGTGTTGATTTGCTATGTCTGATAACAGAAGCGAAGAGTCCTCTATGTAAAGGACATGCGGAAAGATGTTGTAGAAGAGACAGGGATGACGGGAGTGCGTTGCAAATGGAAGGTCAAATATGATTATCCCAGCCCAAAGGCCCAGTGATTCAGTTCCATTCCATCAGCAGCATGACGCAGCGCTATAGCTAAAGCTACAGCGCCTTTCTCGGCACAAGTGTGGTGGAGGTGGGTTGATCCCCCGCGCTCTCGAACCTTGTCGATAAGCGATCCAGGGAATTCAGGCTGCCCGGGCAAGTGAGAGCTCCCAAACTCTCGACCCCGCCAGGCGGATCATCCCGCTGCAAGCACTAAAAGATGCCTCTTCCGATCTGTGGAATCTGAATCTGATGAGCATCATTCCGCTCTTGTCTGGACGGGTGGCATTCCATTGTCATGGTTTGCACTAGAGCACGAACGGCAAGACCTCATATAATGTACTCAAGAGAGCCTCAGTATTGATACCAAGAATGAAAGCTGCTGTTGTGCTTCCTATGTAGATTAACCTGCTCCCATTCCCGATTCCCTAAAACACCCATAACCCACTTGACGACGCAAAGAAACGGCGCGAGATGCCAAATGTCGTAGACTCGTGGCCCAGACCAATAAATAATCACGTTTAAAAAAGAAAGAAGCCAACTGCGCTT
Organism: Colletotrichum godetiae; assembly: GCF_030913485.1. Classification (NCBI taxonomy): domain Eukaryota; kingdom Fungi; phylum Ascomycota; class Sordariomycetes; order Glomerellales; family Glomerellaceae; genus Colletotrichum; species Colletotrichum godetiae. The sequence continues at coordinate 801,121 of NW_026851263.1, forward strand.
CGTCACGCTGTGACACACGATAACGCCAATGCTATACCACTCTCTCGGATGACTCGCCATCGGCAATTATGGGCACAGGCAGTCCACGGTCGGGGCTCTGCAAAACAAGTTGCTCGTGGCGCCGTGCCTTGAGGTAGTCGCTGACAGACCTAATGAGGACGAACCATCCGACAACCATTAAAATGTACGCAATCCACTCTTGTCCGGTAATGTCCGACACACCGCCGCCGCCCTCTCCCGTTACCGCGTTGGGGTCGAAGTTGTGCGAGTTCGGGTCCGGCGGTGCCGCATATCCGTCTTGGCCGTTCATCTTGGGCGGGTGGTCGCCTTCCGTCGTGCCCTTCATATAGAAACCGTATTGGATTAACGTAATGCCCAGGCCGGCGCGTGAGCCGTTCTTGGCGGCGTGAGTCGAGTGGAGGAGGTATGTGAGGATGAAGCCGACAACCTGGAAGGACATGGAAATCATGCCGTTCCAGACAAAACTGAACAGAGACCCAACGGGCATTCCGTCAATGTAGACTTCATCGGGTCCACCGAGGCCTGGCGCCAAAATAGTCGTCTCCCAGTAGGGGGGTGCCGCATCGGCAGCGGCTTGCTCGTATGTCTAGAGACTGGTCAGTACAGCATATTCTCGGGCGAGTTGTGCCGTCCGCCACCACGCAAAGTGTGGAAGCGGTGGATTGCACGTACTGGAGGTTGCTCCTCCTTCGTCTCGCCTCCCCGCTCGGGCTTCGCCGTCAGGTTGGAAAAGACACCCTCATTCTGAATACCGCTGCCATAGATGCGGAACGGCGTCGTAGGTCCGCCGGCTGCGGATGCAGTGGTGGGAGGAAGCTGGGTGACCTGCCTATCCGGCTGGGGTCTTGACTCGGAGGAAGCGGTGCGTGATGGGTCGCGGGAGGTCAGGGTGGAGTCGGCGCGGACTAGTCTTTGCCTGTCGTCGGCGTCGTCATCGCTTTCGTCGCCATCGGTATCGAATGCGTCGGCGAGCGTGGAGTCCACCCCGTGGGCGGCACGGTCGCGCGACGATGCTCTCGAGTGGAAGGACGGTGGCGGAGAGTTTGGCACTGTTTGCGCGTGACTTGGCGGTGCGGAGTTGGGGCTGTTGAAATCGTCCTCGTCTTGGACGTTTACCTGCAAAGAATACATGTAAGCGGTCGAATGCAAAAATGGGTACAAAATGCGGCAGCTTTGGAACACAACATACCCGCTCATATCGTCCAGCCATCTTGACGAATGCTGTGTGATGTTTTTGTTTGCTCTCTCTTTTTTCGTTGTCTTGAAACCGTAGGACTCGGAGCGCCCCCTTTCGCCACTGGGCTAGAAGACGGCTAGCGCTGTGTAGTAGTTGGGGGAGAAGTCGTTGGGGGTAGGGGAAATCGGGAATACGGAGGCGGCTATTCGGAAGGGACAATGCGAGAGACCGAAGGAAAAAAGGCGAAAAAAGGTTTCGCGAGGATCGTAGGAAGAATCGGAGGGGTAAGGCGACAAAAAGGAACGACGATGGTGTTGTTGTGCTGAAGAAAAAAAGGGTGTTGGTTCGGAGGAAGAAGAACTACGCCATCAACGTTGGCTCGGATCGTCTACGGCTGGCGGTGATGAACGTCGGAGAGTCAGTCCAGGCTTGTTGCAGCGATACGGATACAGGAGGATAAGGTCCTGAAGGTCAGTAGGGTCGGGACTGTCGCACGACCCGGGCGCTGTCGCTGGTTCGCTTCGCTTCGCCTCGTCTCGCTGCGGTGAAGTGGATTACCTAAGGTACGGCTCTAACGCTAAAGAGCCCCTGTGGCAGTGGAGGTGGAGACAGTTCTCAGTGTCACTGCTAGGGGGGGTTACGTATACGTACTCGTACCTGTCCACGGGAATGTGCTGGAACAAAATGAGACTGAGGGGGGCACGGGGGGTCAATCTTGTGTTGCTCCGAGGCCGCCCTCTGCCTCAATGCCATTGGATGGTGCATTGGTGACGGGACTGCTAACGGCTGCCTCCAGGTCGTTGCTGGGCTGACAAAGATAGGAGACGGAACAAACCACGTCAGATGCCTCAGGCAAGAGTCATGCGCATAAGCCAACTTCCCACCCTGGCAAGGCTGGCCGACTGGATGATTAGGTAAGACAGACGTGGGTTGGTGGGTAAAGCCAAATGGACCCATTCTCCTCGGCCCATCGGATCCCCTTCACGGTTTAAGATCTTTTCTGCCAATCAGAAATGTCTGAGTAATCCTTTCAAATTCATTCACGTCTTTTGAGATTCCGTCTCCATTCTTCCCATTTTGGTAAGCGCCGATTCAGCGTGTTCCCTTAGCTCCGACAAATTAATTCTTCGACTGCGGACTGCCATTTGTTGCGAAATCCTTGACGTCGTCGATGGGAATCTGAAGCTACCGCGACTTCGCCCTCCGCTGCCGCACCCACCCCCTCTATCCACTGCCTCATTGCCCCGCGGTGAGACCATGATAAGGTAGTCGGCATTCGGTAGACTCACCTCCATTCTCTATTCTTTCCAATATCGCAGCCATGTCGCGCACAACGAGTGTATGTCTCTCCTCTCTGCCTCCCTTCCCGCCCTTCCGATCTGTCGTGTCACCGTCCCTAACATCATCTTCCTACAGCAAGCGTACCGGCACATGAGGTCTGCCCTGGCCCTGTGGCCCAAGGACAACCTCCGCCCCGAGACCCAGTTTACCGAGATCATCCAAAGAGGAATCGAGAGGAGGTACACCAAGCCCAATGTCGTCGACGAGGCCAAGGAGCTGAAGCAGGCGAATGCCCTCTATGCACTCGCCGACGACCGCTTCAAGAAGAGGGTGAGCTGGAGCATCCTGAATCCTCGCGCATTGCAAACTCTGACAACCCGTAGTTCCCCCTGAACGGCGAACTCTTGAAGCCCGAAAGCCAGCCGACATATTTCCAAGACCTGTTGAGAGAGCTCGAGGAGGCCCCGACACGAGGTTGGCTACAAAACATGTCCAAGAAGCTCTCCGGCATGTTCAGACTTCAATGATGACCATACAAGGAACAGCACAAACAAATACCACATACACGAAACACCACCAAGGATGGCATTTCATCAGCGAAAGGGAAGCCATTATGATAGCATGGGCATGCGTAATTGTCTAGGCCATATGTACGATATCTTGTACAAAACCTGTACCCTGTATAGTGTATCTATACCAGAAAAAAACTAGAACCTCAACGCCATTGTATTTTGTAGCATATCCTCCTTAGATGTACCTTCCCTCAGGGTCCACCTTCTGCATGAGGTCCATGCTCTTCTCGTACATAGTGAAGACGAGACCGCCGCTTACCACGAGACGCGCCAGCCGCGGCAACGCACCGCTCCACAATGTCAAGACACCCTCCTGCTTCAGAATCATGGCCGCGCAGCGGAACGAGTTACCATACTGCTGTCGTGCCGTGATACTCTGCATGCGCGTCTTGATCGTGTCGAGGGGCTGCGTGGCGTAGACTGTAATCAATCCGGCGATACCGCCCATGGCGAACGTGCCCACGGCGCCCAGCTTCTCTCCCGGTGCCGTGTAGGACTCGGCCATCTGCTTGAGGGCGTTGTACGCGCTGAAGCGCACCGCACTGTTGGCCGCCTGGCGGGCCGTCGTCGGGACAAAGCCCTGGAAGAATCCGCGGAGGCCGCGCTCGCGGGCAATGATGGGGACGGCGCTGAGGAAACCCTTCATTCGGGGCTTGCCAGACTTCTTGTCGTCGATGCTACGGTGTTATGTTAGCAATGACGAGGTATGGTTGACGTAGTAAAGCAAAAGACTCACAGCGTAGTCTTGATGCTCTCAAAGGGAGTCACAGCAAGAGCCGACTCCGTGACACCGGCTCCGAAGCCGGCGATGACCGTCTTCGGACCAGAGATGTTTCCGTCGGCGTCGGAAAGGAGCGTCTTATACTGGTCAAACGCAACGAATCCTATCCATTGGACGTCAGCGGGCACGAGACTCTAGCCCTGGAACAGCTGCTTCACGTACGGATTCCCGCCTTGAGCGAGTTGCCAATGATCAACGTGGTGCATCCCGCGTACCATTGCGCTCCGAACGGCGGCCACGGCAGCTTCTGTCCAGCACCCAGGTTTCGGTTCAATTGCGACCGGGTCTTGGCAACTGTCGAGGAAGGGTCAGAGAGTCAATCGCATCGAGGAATCGGTCGTGGTGGTCTTACATTCGGCAGGGTACGTGATGGCTGTGTCCGGTGAGTTAGCATTTCGTCTTCGTCGTCTCCTGGTGCGTCATCGGGGGACAGTAAAGAGCGACTCACCAATCTCGACAGCGCCGGCCGTAGATCCAGCCAGAATGGATCGCAGGACCGTCGGTCCGCCCTTCTTAACGGGCTGCGACTCATCCTTGGTCGCCGCGGTGGCACTCGTCGCGGTCGACATTTTGGAGGAGGATCTGCGGAGCGTGCTGGAGTTTGTCTATTAGACGGGCACTTTTTTTTTTGGAGGAAGCTTGACGTGCAGATGCAGTGCTGCTGCGTCCGAGATCGCGGGGTGTGGAGACTGAGGAAAGCCGAAAAGGTACGTACCGGCTAGTGGTCTGACGACATCCCGGCTGCTGACCGCGCATATCACACACCGACACACCTCACCGAGATACTAAGACACCGAGATACTGAGTCGCATCCTCAACTTACATGAAAAGTAGCCTTTCTTGTAGCGTCTAGTTATCACATGACGATTTCAATCTCAGACAAGTATTCTCAATTGGATGGGCTTTTGACATTGCCGTAGTCAGATACTTCACTTTCCATCCAGTCATCCGTCGAATCCAGACAAATGCCAGCAAATACCTATACTTTTGCACCTAGTCAGTCTTCCAAAGGTTACCGTCACCACAACAGTCCCCTCATTCTCATCAGTCTAATGTAACTTATGGCACAACCGAATTCTAGTTGGTATATCAATGATGGAGAACTTTCATGATCGTGGCCAACCAAAATACCTTGGGCACATCATATGCTTTCGTTTCCAAACATCCTCTTTATTTTTACCAGATACGAAAGTCGACGATCTTGTTAGAGCTTCTATATGGATAGATGTCACGTTCGCCTGTAGTCGAAGTCGAAATCTCGATTTTATGGAGGCTGCCAGATTTAACTTCTGCTTTTCGTCTTATTTTTAAAAGAGGTAGCTTTTCCGAATGTTGAAAGATGAATCGGAAATTACTTATAAAGACTTTACAGACGACACACCATGCTGGATCGCATTGAGACTGTATAGCAAGATCATCTCAATTCGCTTGATTTAATGGACCGAAAACGTTATTGGCCTCACTCGCAGCATTACCACTGCATAACTCGACCCTGCAGCTTTTTTTTTTTCGCAACAAGCTACTCGCTTACGCCCTCATCACGATAGCTGCGATTCTTTGGAAGCGTAAACATGTAGAGCCGATACTTATTCGAGTAGTGGGCAATAAGTTCTATTATCTTTGACCGCCATCCTGATTCAAGTTGACGTGCTTTCTACATTCTGATATACCACACGATGATTGTCTCAGAAGACTGCCCATGAACCTGACTTGCTGTAAACCGTTTATACAATTCAAGTCTAATTTCGTAAGCGGTATGGTTGAACAGTATCATCAGCACGAATATCTTAACAGAACCTTATTTTGAGTTTAGCACAGCTGGGGTAAACGTCCGTGACCTTAATCCAGACACCGTTCATGCAAATCAAACTACCGTCTGCTCAATAAACTAAATATTCATTGTTTACTGGTTGCCGTCGAAAGTCACAGAAACCATTAAAAGATATATTTGATGGCAAGAGGTTGAATTATGGAACCTGGAAGCAGCCATGGGCACGTCTCCCTAGTCTGTCAAAGACTATGTAGTATGTACAGTGAAACCAATTCTTCTTTGTAGCCGCAGGCTTAAGTTGCTAACGCATTTACTGCATCTTGGGGACCTTGATGGTAGCAATCTTCCAGACCTTGTTGCCATTGCTGGCAGCGAGTCCGGTGTAAGTGGCACCCTGGCTGACACCAATGGTCTTGCCAAAGTTGGCGTCGGCGCTGGAGAGTGTGATGGTAGTGTCGGAGTAGATCTGCTCAGCAATGGTGCCGGTGCAGCCATCGTTGCACTCGGTGCCGGTTCCGTATCCTCTCATGAAGGGGCCGTCCTTGTGGTCGAGAGTGCTGATGACCTTGTTGGTGGCAGTGTCGGTGACGGTCTGGCGCCAGGTGTCGTTGTCGTCGAGGAGGTCGTACTCGATCTTGATCTTCTGGGTTCCCTTGACGGGGGAGGAGGTCTCGCTGTCGATCTGGCCGAAGGAGCCAAAGACGGAGGCGCGGACGCACCACTCGCCGCTGACGGCACCGCACCAGCTGTTGTCGGGCCACGACTCGAGGGTGGTCTGGACGAGGTTGCCGGTGCCGTTGGACATACCGGGCCAGAGGAAGAGGACACCAGCCTGGGTGGGGGGGGCGGCACCAGGGGTCAGGTAGGTGACGGCGTTGATGATGGTGGAGGTGGTGGGGCCGAGGGAGACGGCGCCGCCCCAGGAGTCGCGCTTGGCGATGTTGTTGGAGGGCTCCTCGCGGCGGAAGAGGCCGGGGAAGGCCATGGTGGTGGCCGGGAGGGCGGCCAAGAGGAAGGTAGCGAACTGCATGGTTGCGGTAGTGGGGGTTTTCGAAGCGAAGGACTGGACTGAAGAACGAATGTAAGGAGTTTGGTTTGGTTAAAGGGCTGAAGAAGTGAACGTATGTGCTGAAGAAGTGAGAACCAAGATCAGAAAGGCTGATGGTCGAGGAAAGGCATCTTTATACAGAACTCCCAGAGTCTTGGCCTTTCAGTCCCCAGATTTCCTAGCGTGGGAGCCGCTTGACGAGATGAGAGGAGCTTGATGCAACGCAGTTGATTCCCAAAAGGAGAGGGAGTGTTCTGGCCCGCCTACTTTGGCTGGCATGGACGAGGATGTTCTCCATTCGGATTACTGTTGGGTAAGGTAGCACACGGAGCTGCCCATCGCGTGTGTTTGTCCTTCAAGACTAGGGTCACGGCAGAGGATGCTACGTTGAAGGGGCCCGGAGGAGAGTGGTGGATCGGTTCGGACGACAAGAACATGGGGTGTAAAATTCCGGAGGAACATCGTTGGATTCGATGGAAGAATCTTTCCTGTTGGTCCATCGTCGTGAAAGAGGGGCCAGAATGGCGTTGTAGTTGTTTGTTGGAAACACTAGGCGAGTCGAGCCCTGCCATGCTCGGCCGAGTCTGGAATAAGGTGGCCCCTTATTTGAGACCATTATAGCCTCCAAAGGCCCAACATCTCGGGCCACTGGCGGCAAACTAAGTACGATAGGCGGGAAATTAAAGCCCTTTCAAAAAGTCTCAACGTAGGGTTCATGGCCGGTACTACACTCTTACTTAGAGACTAAATTCTCGAGGACCAATGTATAATGGATCTCGCGCTTCGCAGGCGAATGGCCTCTCTCCAGATTGCCGTTTAGCCATATTGAGGAAAGCGAATCCGACGAGAGCTCATGACTTTAGCTTCATGCTGGGGAAACTTGAGGAGAGATTCTTCTTCTTTGGGATCCTCCACAAGCCAAGTCGGCAGTTGGCCCGAACCACGATGTCACGAAGCCAATCTACTTTTGGAGTCGTACATTCTCCCACCAGTGGTAGCGCGGCTCTTGGGTCAGCAGGGACCAAGGCTATCGGGATAGTATCCGATCAAATTTCAGTAACGGATTGGGCATGTTACATTCTGATCTGAGGGTTTCTGCATCGGCCTTCTGTTTTGATGTTCAATAATCATGGATGAAGTTGACAACCTTTTGAGTTTGCGTTTAAGGTGAAATCTGCTGGCAGCGATTCCCACGCCTGACCTGATAAGCGCAGAAACACGAATAGAAAAGTCATGAATCGCAGTGACCACTACTTGAACGGAGCCCCTGACTCTCTGCAGTGAAAAGTCGAACGAGAAACGACGGATTATCCGTAATCCGTTCTTGTAAGTGGGCATCTGCCGGATAACCGCCATGTGACGTAAGCAATCAATTTCTTTAAAACAAAGGGGTAAGTAAGTAGGTCTAAATGGGGAAAACAGCCGGCGAGCATTTGGAAAAGATGAATCCAATCAGGGGGGATTCAATTCCCTTTAGAGGACCTTTCCGCACTCGACTAACGACATAAACCAAGAGAGGAAGTTAAAAAATTGGTGCTGGGCAGATTTTCGACCTCGCATCGTCGGATGCCGAAGCTCTGATTTTTTTTCTCGGTCCTCGGTAGTCTCGCACGGGGCCGGATGCATCATGCACACGGGCATTTTTCCATAACCCGAGTTAGTTGCGCGGTGACGGGACCGGTCTTGGTCCTACTTGGCGGCCGGTGGAACTTGGGAACTGCCGTGCCGTCCGCTTGGGATTTATTCCCACCTGTTTGGATCCCCCAGACCCCAAGATCGCCATTGATTGACCGTTGAATTCTCCGGAATGACAAGCAGACGATGCCAGCGGCCAGATCGTCTCACCAGACAATGATTGACAGCTCGATAAATTTGACGTACACAGTCGACACAGTACCGCAACCTCCATGCCAAGAAGGCGAGGACCCAGTTGGAGACTGGCTGTGCTCAGAGCTATCACCCTGGTATTGGATCATGAGGATTCACTTGGTGACCGCGATGGTGGAGGTGTTCATCGCGTGAGATCATAGGATTCGTCACGGATCAACATCCCAGGTGACGAACACTGCGAAAAATAGCACAGATGCGCGCAGAGAAACACAAGAAAAACCAGATGGTCGTCTCCATTGATGTTCGCCTAGCCGGGGTAAGTGACATCACTATCAACCTTAACCTCCCTTGTTGTCGTACACCTCATCATCAACATCGCCCACCGTGATCGTGTGCGTGCAGGTGATGTACCAAAACCGACTGGCAGAACGGCTGGCGCGGGAAATAGGGGCCATTAAGTCTTGGAACGGTCGACAGGTGAGCAGTCAGCCACGTCCGCGAGACGAAGCTGGGAGACCCAAGCCTTCGAGGTTGACGAGTTCCCACCTGCCAGCTGGCCGGCAAGGACAGGCCTCGCTCGTCGGCAAGATGTTCAGTTCCGAGTCAGCGAAGAGACCGAAGCTACGTAGTAGAGAAGAGTCTCAGCTTACTTAAGGCTTTCGACGCAGTGAAGATGGCAAGACGGCGAGTTTTCCAGGGGCGCAAGTGTGGCTCAGCCCAAAGTCTTTTGACGTTCCCACGGCACAGTCAGCCAGCCTAAACCAGGCACAGGGGACAACAGGCGCGACGTCGGGGTCCCTGGCGTTGCCGTCTCCAGGGTCTCGCGGCATTCGCGGGCGCTTGTGGACAGTTATGTACATACGTAGTACACAGCAAAGTCTCATCGACGCCACAGCGGACCTGGACCCTTGAAGTTGACGTGGACACGACCGAAGACCCGGTGCGGTGCGTCACAGTTGTGTGAAGCTTGACGTTTCGAGGCGGCTCTTGACCATGTGTACAGATGTACGGGCATTGGCTCTTGAACCGATTTTTGTACTGCCATGCCGTAATTCATCAACCATTGTGCCACTCAAGAACTTCTAGGTGCTGAAGAGATGACTGAGCTGTTCGGTAACGGCCCGCAAGGCTTTCCATGAGACGGTGATGGGATTGGGTATGCTGATGAAGGGATCCTCCTAGTTTGAGCCCTACGACAACTGACTCTTGAGATTGAGACTGCTTTGACTGCCCAGTTCCAAAGAGCCGGTGGATGCCCCCCAACTGACGTTCATCTTCATGCGGCTATGCTCATTCGTCAGAGTCAAATGGGCCGCAAACCTCTCCTGCGCTGGACATCCTCGTAAACGGAAAGCTCCTCACAGCTCGGGCCCCTTCATCTCCAGCATCTCCTGGCCCTACCCGCATAGGAATGTAACCCTTTAGAGACCACAATATCCCCTCATCGACATATGATCGTGTAGGGAATATGAACCACTACCTAGCGATATTCAATGCGGCTGCGGCAAGATCACTTGGAGGTTTTGTTTCAGTCGTTGCAAATCAGGCGTTCAGGGGATCTTTAGAGGGAATCCGAGCCCTTTGGTCGTCATCCCATGTTGGAGACGAGACATTCTGCAGCCAGTCACGGAACACAAACAGCCTCGATCAAGCTCTGGCGCCAGCTCAAGCATGAGCTGAAGCATGCAAGATGGCAGGGCTGCTCATCAGTGCTCAGGCAGGCAGGGTGACTGGCCGTATTCGTGTGGTCCATCCATCCCACTCACTCACTACCGGTAATTACTGTCCGTGTAAAGCTCGCCCACACTAGGAATCTGCAGAGTTCCGCGTAAAAAAGCATGCGAAAAATAGCACAACCCCCCTCTCTTCCCGCTTCAAGGCCCCAAAATCCTTCCGAGGAGATCTTCCATGCATATCGCAACTCTCCGATGCATACAAAGTTCAGACTGAACTTCTGAAGCATCGAGACGTGAAAGGAGGGGAAACAGCTTGTCTCCCACCAAAGCTGTAGACTGAGAATCTTCACTTTTCGCTCAAACCTCATTTTCCCATCTCATGCCAAGAACAGCACAAACCAACAGCTGCCCACTCTCATTTCACGAGACAAAGCTCTAGACCCTGTCAAGCTCAGATCATTAATTTCAGCCTATTCAGGTGCCGTCGCTGACTCCGAACCCGTCACGGCATTGGAGCATACTCTTCCTCACGGGTATTGAGAAAAGCTTCAGAAGGAATTGAATAACAACGCACCGGGCGCCGGCACCAAGAAGCAAGACGTTCAAGACCTTTCATCACCAAGGTTACGGAACGGACACGTACACGGCACCGCACGCTGCAAAGTCACCAGCGCCGCCATCTCGCTACTCTTGATCACATCGCAACGCAGCGCAGCGCAGCATAGCACAGCACCGCACAGCACAGCCACATCCAGCTTACGACTCGTTTTTGCCATTGGATAAGTCTCAGCCCGCCGAGTCGACAGAGAGACAAACAGCAAAGCAAAGCAGAAAAAAGCTCGCTTCTTACCAAGGGACCGTCGGTATCCGCAGTTGAAAGCGACCCAAACAGTGCCGACACATCCCAGCAACTCGTGTGCCTATCTTGCCAACTTGGAAGAAGAGAGAAGACGACAGGCCTTTTTTGCGGCTCGCCAGGCACCATAATCCCGTACATCCCTTCCGGCCGCTACTGCAGATCCGGGGACTTGCTTCCCTTGTCCTGCCGTCGTTTCTATTTTTCTCGTTGCTTCTTTTGAGTGTCGACTCGCCTCATAATACTTACAATAGAACTGAGGTACCTCATCACCGGCACAACGAGCCAACCACTTCTCACTCCCTCGCTTTACTCCCACTCTTTACGAATACACGAGCAAACAACTGGAGCAACGAGCAGCAAGATATCCGTACCCACCAGGCAACGCATGATATTAGTATCTCTCATTCGCCCCTCTTCCTCTTGCTCATCTCCTGCGTCCACGTCCAGCCCTCGCCTTCTTTAATTCAAACGCCCCCAACCACCCGTCCTGCAGCTGCACGTCGATCACATCTCGCTCAGATTTCATCCACCACCACCAACCACGCGATACTCTATCCAGCGCTCTGCATTCAATTCTCATCGATCAACTCACACGCCAATTTTCACTCACATGGTACGGAGTACGGATACAACAAACAGGCTCAGATTCACCACCACCGCCGCTGCCATAGGCAAACCGAAAAGAGAAACCGAGCGAGTGAGATTTACCAGATGAAGTAAATCTTTTCCCTCATTTAAGCTCAACCTTTTTTACAAACTCTCTCCATCATAACCCCGTTTTCCCGACCCACACCAGCTCCAGCCGTGACATTTGACAGCGCCAGCTCCCTGGTCTCCCCTCTCGCTCGCTGCTCAACATCCCCGTCGTCCACGGCATTTGGCCCTTGGGTCGAGTATCCATAAGGCACAAGGGAGTACCCTTAAAGTGCGAGCGGGCTGTGAACCTCCCGCCTCACATCACCTCTTGGCTCAGCCACCCCTTTCACTCACACACACACCACACTACACCACCACGACCACAACAACACTTAACTACCCGGGAATCCTTCCGCCGACCTGCATCGAGCTAGATATACTCACAACCGCCCTCGCGCCCCTCTGCTTGGGCACACTTGAAGCGGAATAAATAAGAGATTCACTCTTTGAAAATGTCAACACAAGTTGAGGCTAGGTCTCTGGCCTCGCTCAACTACCTCGCCGCAAACCCCCCGCAATACCCTCACAGACCAGCCGAGCAACGTCAAGATCCCCTCACACTCTACATCTCACGTGTACCGGGCACGCGAGGTAAGCCTCTCATCCTCATTCTCACCTTTGCCCTCGAATCTCACGATCACACCATCTAACGCATTAACCCCGCAGACGTCATATTGACAACATCAAAACCTCATCTCAAAAACGTCACTAGCGAAGATGTCGCAAACTCATTTTACTACATCCATCTGGAGCTGCCCAGTGATGGCAGTCACCCATATCACCCAAACTTAGCAGCTGGGTCTCAGCAACCTCACCATCTTCGCAACCCGGATACGCCTAGGTCTAGCATGGATAGCACCCGCAGCACGGCTCAGATCCGGAGGAAACCTGTCGCCGGCGCAAAGGCGCCCTCACCGCCAGCCGATCCAGCTCGCGCTCATCTGCCACCTCAGACACAGACACAGGCTCAGACCCAGCCTCTACCTCCGACTCCTGGCTCACACCCAGCGGCCGCCGGCAACCGCAACTCCGGCTTGTACGGCTACGGTACCGGAAATGCGACGGGCTACGGCGTCGGCTACGGCACAGGCAACGACCCCCGCCAACCCCGGTGGACAGAGGACCGCCCGGAGCTGCCTCCGCGACCAACTTCCCACTCACCCCCGGCCCCGGTACGCAAACCCGTCGGTCCGCGAGCCATCCCTACCCCGGCACCCGACTACGACGCGCCCTTCGCCTCTAGACCTCCTCCTCCTCCTCAAGACCTTCACCGCGCCTCACCCTCACAGTCCCCCTCCCGCATGCCGCCGCAGGAACCCTCTTCGTCGCCCGCGCGTTCACGTCGCTACTCCCGCCCGACCTCCGTCTACCGCCAACAATCTCGCTCACCCTCACCGAACCGCTTCCATAACACAAAGGAGGTCCCCTACACCCTCTCCCTCATCCGTCGCGATCCGAGCACAGGGAACCAGTGGAACGTAGGCCGCGTCGCCTCCCATCAGCTCGAGGACTCTGGCGACGACGGGTACGAGTACTTCTCCTTCGACTCAGCAGGCATCTCAGCCCACGACCGCCGCCGCGCAAACGCCCCTCAACCCCCCATCAACATCCGTCTCGAGTCTTCTGGCTACGCAAAGTTCCGCCACATGCCGTTGCGCCAGAGCGTGGACATGCCACGAACATCGACGACGACTGCTCCCCCCTTTGCAAACTCGGAGGACGCGCTCAACCACCTGCAGCAGCAACAGCAACAATCTCCCGAGGGCGGCTTCTCGCGCCAAGTCGTCATGTCCTACACCAAATCCTGGTCCTCCAACATTCGCGAAAAGTTCAGCTCCCGGTCACGTTCAGGTAGCTTGATGGACGAAGGCGACTCAGTACCTTTTGGTTCGCCGCCAGCGAGGTCTACTCACCGCCACTCACGCCAGCTAAGCGCACACTCGACGGGGTCCGTGTCTTCTAATGGAAGTGATTCGGGCCCCATCATCACGCAACCTGGCCACGGCCTCCGGCCTCAGGGGTACGTGTTCGTCTCACCCTGGGATGGCCGCTGCGAGTTCCGCACGGGGAATGCTGGGCGTAGTGTTAAGTGCAGACATGTCCTGCCAACAGCCGGCGGTCTGAGTAACCCGCTCGCGCCGTCGAGTGCATCTTCGTACTCGGCTAGTGTGAGCGAGCTGCGGTTCAACCTGCCCAGCACGGAGATCTTCAAGCAGGAGGGCAAGAGGGAGCAGCTGAGCGGACATTTTAGCCGGCTGCTCAATGTTGGTAACCGGAACGGAGAGTATAGTGATGAGGACGAGCCACCTAGCCCGTTCGATCTGAAGCTCGGCAAGGAGAGAGCCGGTGGCGGCAACCGGGGGAAGAGGGCTAAGTTGGGCAAGCTGATTATTTATCCTGAGGGATTGAAGATGCTGGATCTGGTCGTGGCCGCTAACATGGGTGTATGGTGGGGAGCTTGGGAGAAGACGTTTTGATTTCGAGGTGCATAGGGGAGGGACACAGGGATGTGGTCATGTCTACGATGAAGATGAAGACTTTGAAAGGATTCTCGCGGTATCAAGTCGGAAGGAGAAAAGAAACGGAAGCGTGCGTCATTTTGAGGTAGCTGGCGTTGCCCAAGCTTGGCCCATGATATCAGAGCAAGGCGTTGGTCGGATTGTCTCTTCTCGCTTTGTGGTTATGAATCCGCAAGGTCACGCGTGATGGACATTTGGTAGAGATATTTGTTTATAAAGCTGCACTAGTATTCGTCTTCTCATTTCCAACCTAAACGCCCCCTCCCAATGTGATGCGAATCTAGGCGGCATGTAACTTGGAAGAAATAGGCTTGAAACACAATGGCGGTTGTAATCCTTAGGGATGCCATCACACAAGACTGGGGGCAATGGTGGTCAACAGACAAAGAAAAAGGTTGCTTTTCGCGAGAGATATTTACACAAGTCTAACCGACCCCGACCTGTCTGTAAAAATACACAACATGCCAAGATCACTGCTGCCGCGGCCCTCATTGTCCTGCGACCGTTTCCCCCCTCGCGTCCGCCTCGATGTGTCCATCCTGCAGGCATTAAACTGCAAAAAGGCAAAAAAGAAAAAGGTGTGATTCCTCGACGTCTCGCTCTCTACCACCACCACTACCACGCCCTTGACCAGAGAAATTTCTTTCTTTATTTCGTCTGAAAGAGGCCAAGTCTTATCTGTAGGGAGCATCGGCGCGGATAACGGCAGCCAGCTCCGGCTCCCACTTGTCACCGTTGGACAGCAGCTTCTCCTTGTTGTACAGCAACTCCTCGCGAGTCTCGGTGGCGTACTCGGCGTTGGGGGACTCGACGATGGCGTCGACGGG
Source organism: Colletotrichum godetiae (assembly GCF_030913485.1). NCBI lineage: Eukaryota > Fungi > Ascomycota > Sordariomycetes > Glomerellales > Glomerellaceae > Colletotrichum > Colletotrichum godetiae. Next base: position 816,179 of record NW_026851263.1, read on the forward strand.
GCAAGACTCTTGGCAGAAACCGCAGTAGATGCACTTGGTCATGTCGATATCGTACTTTGTGGTGCGGCGGGAGCCGTCGGCGCGCTCCTCGGCCTCGATGGTGATGGCCTGGGCCGGGCAGATGGCCTCGCAAAGTTTGCAGGCGATACAGCGCTCCTCACCGGAAGGGTAGCGGCGGAGGGCGTGCTCGCCACGGAAGCGGGGGGAGATGGGACCCTGAGAAACTCCTGTTAGCCGGCTTGCTCTCCAATGTTTCTGTTTTGTCTGAAATCGTCCTCTCCTATCCTCGTTGTGTTGGTGGTATCGTGAGTTGGCAGCGGTCGATGCGTGTCCTCCTAATCTCGGCAATGGTCCGGCTCTTCCTGCGCTTCCCGTATGGGCACCTCATAACCACCTCAGGCCCTCAATTCCTCCATTGTCTCTTCCGGAATGATCGCAAAAGTCGATCAAATTCGGTTGCTCACCTTCTCAAAAGGGTAGTAGATGGTGTAGGGCGGGCGGAAGAACTGCTCGAGCAGGACGTACATTCCTCTCGCCATCTCGGAGAGCAGGAAATAACGACCAAGCTTGTTCATTGTGGACTCCTGGTCCTCGTCCCAGGTCTGATGTCTCTTCATGCGAAAGTTGGCAGGAGGGGGACCGGCAGGCGTGGCGTAGGTGCGCATGGCGTTGGCAGCCATCAGCCTGCCGACGTGCTGCATGGCGGCCGACGAATTTCTCGCGACCGGCCTTGTTGACGCCAGGGCCAACATGGTGACGGGAAGCTGGGCCGCGGGAGGCATTGTGCTATGGTTTCCTCGAGGAAGAAGAAGATGCGTCGGCGCCAATTGACCGGGCAAATTGGGGGGGTTCCGGGGTCGGATCGAGGGTTGAGGACGACGGGGAGGGGCGAGGTGTACGGCGTGGTGAGGGAGTAGGATGTTCCGGGGCGTTGAGAGCTTGACGTTATGGACATTCGGCATCCAGAGGCGAGCTTTGGTGCGGGATTACAAAGGGCGGCAATTGATTGGCTCTGGGTGGGTCACGTGGTCCGTCCGGGAGATGGAGGGACGGAAGAAATGCTCCTCGGACTCGACGATGACGGCTTCACTCACCAGCGCAAGTCAATTGATGCTGTAATTTTTTAATCAGAGTATCGGATGATATTACGATCTTGTTACTGATTTTTTCATTGCAATCCCTCCGTCCGGTCTGGTGATGTATCCAAATCCAAGATTCCCATAGATCACATGACTCTGCACGTGCACCTCCGGGGAGCTAGCCAGGGACACCTCGGGGGGTGACGAGAAATTTATCATCATCACCGGGACCTCGCAGCACCTCCTCCACCACTCCGAAGCTCCCATCAAATCCCAGCTTAGCCGTCAACCAACCGAAACCTCCATCTCCTCCATCCCGAACCCAATCTCCATCGCCAGCAACTCCCGAAGTCTAGTCCCTCTCAATCCACACACATACTTCAAAATGTTCCGCACAGCAGTCCTCCGTTCCGCGGCCGCTGCCACGCGTGCCATCCGTCCCGCCGTCCAGCAGTCCGCTCCCCTCGCCAGGAGATCCCTCGTCGCGCCCCAAGCTGCCTTCCGCGCTGCTCCCAAGGCCATTTCCGTTCGCATGTACTCTGCCGCCACCGGCCTGAACAAGCAGGAAGTTGAGGGCCGCATCTTTGCTTTGCTCCAGGGTTTCGACAAGGTCAACGACCCGGCCAACGTACGTCACCTTCTTCGCCCTTCCCAGACCTGCCAGCATATACCACCCGTATCAATTGAGTTGCGCTCTCGCAGCTAGTAGTGAGCAGTAAAGCTGACCAGAGTCTGTTCGCATGTGTAGATCAAGGCCAACGCCCACTTTGCCAACGACCTCGGCCTGGACAGCTTGGACACCGTCGAGGTTGTCATGGCCATTGAGGAGGAGTTCAGCATTGAGATTCCCGACAAGGACGCCGACACCATCCACTCAAGTACGCTCTCCATGTAACCCTTCCCATCTTGAACTCTCAAGTACTAACCAACCATCTTCAGTCGACAAGGCGGTCGAGTACATCGTCAGCCAGCCCGATGCCCACTAAATATCCCAGTCTCATTCCTCCACTGAATCCGTCCCCCCGGCGGTCTGTACAATAACCTGCCCCTCGGGCATCGACCACGCCACTCGCAACTAGAACGGGAGGGAAACGAAAGACGCTGCGTCTGCTCTTGAGGAACTCTTTGTTTTCGGGAATTGGGGGCAAAAGAGGGAAGGCGAGAGAGAGGCAATAACGGCTTATCTTTGTGTGTGTGTGGGTGGACGGTTCCGTACGATAGCCCACGGCGCGGCCTCCGCGCATGTACGGCATGGCGACATGATCTGGAGTTGGACATCTCTGGGCCCTGTTGACGTTTTGCCTTGTATTAGTGTATAGATTTTCGTCACCCATTGGCGGGGTTTTTTCTTCGTGACTAGTCCACTTGCTTTTGCGCCCGCCTTCAACATTTGGTCTGACCGATTCGTGACTTGCGTGGTCTCCGCAGTCTTCAGAAGGAGAATTGAGCGGAATGGAGATATGGTATCCTTCGGCATAATGAGAAACAGCGAGCAACGTGTGGACCAGCCCAGCGCTTAGGTATTCTACGGCAGCTAAAGGCAAACTGGGTCATGGCTGTGATGCATGCAAAGTTGTCACACTCATCACCTCGGGATTGTTATGGTGATCTACCGTATCAATAGAAGATGATACCATTCAATCGTACGGTCGTTCTTAATCTCAATAAATCAGCTTTATATAATGAAGGAAGATTAGACGGTGGTATCTGCTTTTCCTCTTCCAGGCGTCTCTAATGCGGTGCCGAGTCACACAGCCAGCCGACCTGTGGCTTTTGTGCCAGACAAAGCCAGATGATTCTCCCCAGTCATTTGTTGCCTTCTCTAGCCAAGTATCCGACGCAAATGCCATCCTTTGCTTGACGTGTCCGGGATTCCCGACCAGCTCCAAGCATAAAGAAACCACGCTACAACAAGGGCAAAGCCAATGAAACAATGCGCCGCAAGATTTTGACAGCTAGTTTTCCATATCTGCGAGTCATCCTATGCTGAGCCATTTGGTAGTATTAATCCTTCAATATTCAATCCCCGAGAGCCGACAAAGCGACCCAGCGTCAACAAAACTCCAACAAACTCCCTATCCTGTTGTATAAGCAAGCCACAGTGTAGATCCGATCCCTTTGCTCGTGTCCCATTGATTTTGTAGACCGGTTGAATTTTTCGTTTTCCGTTTGGCTTTTGCCCATGCATGCTGTGAAAATCGTGGCTGAAATATGTATTTGTGAGTGTCGTAGAGTTTCGTCAGGGTGTAAATGTCGAGACTTGTAAAAATAATGCCACCGAAAGCGTGACACTTGCAAGGCTGTCGCTATGCTGTTCTAGTTGCCGGAATTTTTTTGGAGGTTTCCTTCAACCCTCCGTGAAGCACATAGCATCAGCGCCCGCCAACGGTCTCAACGCTGACCGATGGCTCTCGCTGTTCCTTGGCCAAGCCGGAACCAGAAGTGGCACCTTTGTTGGAGAGGGCGTTGGCGTAGCTCCATCCACCTCCACCACCACCGATGCCAAAACCGGCCGAGCCACGCTTCCGGAGCCGTGCCGACGACTGGTCTTCCTCTTCCTCCATGTTGAAGACGAAGGCCGGATCCTCCTCGTCAATGGGCGTGGTATATCGTCCCGTAACGGAGGAGCTGATGGACCCGCTCGAGACATGACGCTCCATCGCGCGGTCACGTTCCTTGCCAATGGGCCCAGCGCCGTTGTTGCTCGGGGCTCGGCCCGTAGCCGCCAAAGGATGTAAGTGGGGGCTACCGCTTCCGTCGTCACCCAGCCGTGTGCGCTGAAGCTGTTGGGTGAGTGCCGACATAGACTCGCTGCCGGCACGGGAGCCGATTGGTCGGGCCATGGCACTGCCGTGACCCATCTCGTTCGAAAGCACCGAGTTTCGGAGAGGGCTTCCAACATGCCCAAAAACCGAAGGTCCATGCTTGTGGCCAAGCTCTTCTTCCTTCTGGCGCTGGAACAGCGGACCCCACCTGCTCGGGCTCGCGCCGCCAATGGGACTGCCAAACTTGGTCCCATTCTCACTGCCCGGCTCACCGTCAACAGTGCGCAGAGAGCCACGACGGGCCTTCTCGGTCGGCGTCAAGAGATCCTGCAAGTTGGAGGGCACGCAATCCTCCTCCAAGAACCCGAAATTGGCCTCCCAGTCGTGGTCGACGGCGGATGTCTTCGGCATGCTCGAACTGAGCATCTTTGGCTTCGCGTATCGGCTCGAATGCATGGCTCGCTTGCCAAAGTATTCCTCAGGCTGACCGGGAGGGCTGCTGGAAGCAGTGACATTGGCCGCAGCAAGATACTCACTGCCACCGAATGCCGAGGTGTGGAGCATCTTGAGGGTTTCGGATGTTCGTGAGTCTTTGGCGTTGCTCAGAGAGGGCGAGGGGGACTCAATGCCGAATTTCGAAGGGACGGATGATGGCCACGGCGCAGCAGGGAACCGGGCAGCATTAGACATGCCTTGGGAGTCGAAGGATGCTGGGAGCGGCGCGTCCAGTACTGAAAGTCCGTTGGCATTGACAGGAGACAAGCCGAGGCCGAATCTTGAAGCATCGTCATCGCGGGGCGAACCGTAGTTGGAGCCGGGGTGGGAGTAGGTGGTATCGATCGTAGGCAGGCCGTTCTCGAGGCTGGGCTGGCGACCCAATGACTGCTGTCTCTCGTCACCGCCGTAAGGGTATGCCGAAGTATAGGGAGGAACGCCTTCGCGGTATAGGCCAGAGGTGAGGGCACTGGTAGGATGGTAGTTGGAGGCTGCTGTGGGATTGATTCGTCCGCCGAGGGCTATCGGAGAGTTGCCAATCGTGACGCCGTTCTTGCCATAGTTAATTCGTCGGCCGTCAGGGAGAACGTGTATGTTTGCGCATTTGGGGCCGAATTTGCAGTTGCCCTACAATCACGTCAACCGCGTTAGCTTTCTTATCTGCGCTCCGCAACCCAAAGAAGCGCAAATGATGCTATAGCAGGCAGGGGTTGCCGGGATGCGAGGGGCACGGGCTCGAGGGTGGGATGGATGGTCTGTGTAGCCGAGGGGTAACAGTACTCCATAGAGCAGAGCAACCCGACGGGGTGGAGGGGCGGAACACATGAGAATGAGGGAGTTGTCGCGATGCTGCCCGGTCGGAGGCGGGAAATGACGCACCTTTGCAAAGTACTTGCAGATATTCTCGGCGGCAGAGCCTAGATCGTGACTGAAGGGGCAAGCATTGCCGGCTTGACAGGCTCCTTGTCGGAAGAATTTGCAGGGAACGTGGGAAGTATCTGTAGCGCAAGAGAAAAGACAGGTCAGCCGAGGTTGAATTACTTGATGCAAGAGAGAGAAGAGACAGAGGGGCAATCGCAGGTTGCTCAAGGACGGGTGCCGTGCGACGTGTTGCAGACGACACCACCGGCGGGAGGGAAGGCGAGGCGACCACGCCGACGAGCTTCAGCGGCGTGCCATCGTGAGAGAGCTGACGTGAGACAGCGACGGACACTGGCGGCTTCGGAAGCGAAGCAGAGAGCGACAGAGAGAAAGGAATACGACGATGGAGAGGAGGAAGAGGAGGAGGAGAGACAGAGGCAAGGTGACGTACTCGGTGGACTGCGTGGGCCGTCGAATCTAGCAGCGGAAGCGGTGGATGCGTTGGAGGCCATTGGGCTTAGGATAGGACTGGGATGGCCATTTTGCTGCTGGATGTTGAGGCTGTTACTTCGCATATGGCGATACTCGGAGCCGTTGGTCGAAGGCATTTTGGCTGGAGGAGGGGAGGTGAAGGGAGTGTGGAGGGGGAATTCGAAGAGGAGGAGGGGGAGGAGGAAGAGGGAAAAAGAGGAGCGAAGTGGAAGAGGCGGGAAGACGCAGGCAGTGGAGAGTGGTGGAGGGGGAGAGCGCGGGAGCTGCGGGCGCTGCGCCTTCAGTGAGCAGAGAGCGCTGTGGACTCGCCGAGGGGCCCCAGCTGCAGGGCAGTGAGCGGGCTGCTTTCGCCGGCCGGAGACGGTGGTGGTGGGGGGCAATCCTCACCCTCACTGAGTGGAGGTTCACTGAGCACTGAAATCGAGGGCTCTCACTGAGATGAGGTAGTGACCAGTAGGTGATGACCAGTGATGGCACTGCGATTGAAGCCGGTCCAAGCAGTATGGGGTATGTGGTATCGAGTATGCGTAGTTGAGGGCCTGGTGAAAGTATAGGCCAGATGAGAGAGGTAAGTGAGGTGAGGGGTGAGATGGCAATGCGAGCTCTCTCAGAGTCTTGGTCCCTGAGGATTACGCAGCAGTCAAGGCCCAGTCCACACGGTCGGTACCTGAGGTGGGCAGACAGACAGCAGTGCGAGCGGCGTAGGGAGAAGCGAGTAGTGTGTGATGTGAGAGCGAGCAAGAGGCTAAGAGTAATAGAGGGTGTGTAATGTGTGTGTGTGAGGCGGGATGCGTAAGGTGTGAGATGTAAGGTGCGACAAGGATGCCGAGCGGGCGGCAAAAGCGGTGCGCCTCGGTCAGATGCGGTTTGCAAAGGTGAAGGACGATGAGAGCGTGTAAAGGTTGTTGATGAGGACGTGGGATGAATGTTGCAATTTGCTCCACTCTGATCGGGAATAACTCAGTTTAACAGTGACAGCGACAGCGACAGCGACAGCGACAGCTGCAATCCGATTGGGAAGCAAAGTGTTCCTTAGGTGAGTGGTAAAGTGAGTGAGCAGCAAGAACACTCAAAAAGATGAGATTGAGCGGCCAGGGAAGAGGGGTGTGTATCCCGGTGTTTGGTGCTGAAGCCGAGCTGCGTCCGTCGTCGTCTCGAGTCAGGATATCGTCGTTGGTATCTTCAACGGAGAACCTTGGTGGCAAGCTGCTGCCAACCTTGCCCTGGGAAACCGTGAGACGTACAGGTCTACGCGGTAGTGATGAGTCTCGTCTACAGATGAGAGACGAGCGACGATGCTACCGGCCCGGACGTGCTATGTAAGGACTACTGTAAGAGTCGGACGCTGGAGCACGCGATGGAGGGGAAATCCCAAGTGGGACAGGAGGGCGGCGGGGCACGGCGGTGGTCTCGGTAGCGTTATGTAGCGTAACGCGGAGGAAGGGTCCGTCTGTCTTTTCTCTGCCCAAGTGTGCAACGATGGCGCCAGTGATGGTCTCGATAATAGGTAGTCGATCCAAAGGGTGATCTGACGCTCTCTGGTATCCTGCACGAATATGCGGCTGGATGAGAAGGAGTGGAGAGAGAGGGCGACCAGACAGATATAGCTGGGGTATCCGTAAGGTAGGTAAGGTAAAGTACCACGATAAGACCAGGGTTCGTAATGTCAGGCTTGCTGGATATTGTTGCCGGTGACGCGGGTGAAGAGGAACAAGCAAAGAGGAAATAGTAATAGTGAACACGATGAACGGACTGTGACCAGGGTCAAAGTTGATTCAGGTCGAGCGAGGATCGAGGTTCGAGTTTCTATGCTCAAGGTCGCAACTGGGGTCGATGATGGCGGAAGCTGATACCAAGATACCGCCAAAAGACCCAGTCGGCGAATCAGATGTTCGGCCCTCCCTCGAGCCTTGACCTAGGAGGTTGGAGATTAGATCAACTGGACCAGACAGCTTCAACGTGCCAGGATCTTGCTGGAGGGCAGACGGGAGGAGTCAAGTCACTCATGGCTGGCTGAAGGGGGAGCTTTGGGTACCCAAGATTATGTACGTACCTCGAAGGGGCAAGTGCTAAGCTGCAGGGCCTAGTACTGTAGGAGCAGTGACGATGTGTCGATGTTTCTGTCCCTCTCTCTGCTGGCTCTCACGGTTCTGTCGTGAACAGGCGGGAGAGATTGTCCTAGCGGGCGTTACTGCGGGGGTAAACTTGTCAAGGAGGCGATGATAATCCCAGCTATCCGTTGCGGCAGAGCTCCAGTGTCCAGATAAAGCACTGCCGATGCTCAGGGGGCATCTTTGAGGCCTGGCGGACCGTGGCGCTTCACTCGGAGCAGGGTTCGGTAAGCAGTCTACGTTGCTCTGGTGGGCTGACTGGAGGCTGGAGCTTTGGTTTTCTCTTACTCCCAAAAGGGCTTCGAAGATGTTGCGAGGCGCGGGCGGGAAATCGGCGGCCAGCTTTGAAGCCGCTAAGCTAGGCACCTTTGAGAGACGGCGTTGCTCCTATTAATAATGAGATTCAGATGGTGTAGAAGGGAGGTGAGAGGAATGGGACCTTGGGACTGAAGGATGCCTTCCAACGGCAGACTCGGAATCACCCATCCTCATATACCTCAACTTTAGGTAGGTAAAAGCCCAGACAAACAACACCCTCCATAGACATACGATGGAGCTCCCCTCTAAAAGCAGCACCCTCTTCTCATGGTCGTCTCATACTTGGTTAAGACTCGCTTCAAAACAGCACGCCCACGATACCTCACGTATCTCAAAGCGAGGTAGCCCAGCCCTTCATCTTAAGCCAGGTATACACTCCTCCTAGTATTCCAACCATGCGCAACAGTATTCCTACTCCGTAATTGCGGTAGGCATCTACATCAAGGTATCTGGTGAACCTGCCTTCGCCCCCTCCTCACTTCACCCATGTTGCCATCCACTTTGCTGCACTCCTCTTCTAAACCCATGCTCATGTCCATATCCACGCCAAGCCACGCCCGAATGCCGTGTTAGTCGAGCCTCACTCCTCGCACCCCAAGACACTCACTCTTGTTCTCGTACGAGCAAACATTTGATCTTTTCCCTCTTCGACTCTTGAAGCCTGCAGAGAAACACACACGCGCGCACACACCACACCCAAGCTTCAATTGTCTTTACTTCACTTCTTGCCATCGTCAACCCCCCTTCACCACCATCAGTCAAAAAGCAGGTGGCGTGCCTCCATCACGCGGCGACCCCATGATGCACTCATTTTCTACCCCGTACCCCTCAGCCACCCATCTTGCCCAGGTCAAGACATTTAGGCTCGCCGTAACGGAGGGGTCCAAAGAGGGTTCCACTTCTCGATGGTACAATCTGTAAAATAGATGGGTATAGGGTACGGTGTCAAGGGCAGTCAGCCGTGCCGAAGGAGTGTGGTTGGAAATACCGCTTCCCTTCTCGATACATCCCGCACCTCCCATCAATTGCTGTGCGTCGGGAGGAGGCGAGCCAGGGACAAAAGTGCCAAAAACGGCTGCCAGTACCAAATGGATCATGAGCCGTGGGATCGCCAGCGTCTCATGCCCACTCACACCTGGATTGCTGCCGCTTCGCTTCATACCGGTCATGTTGAATGAAGTGTCAAGTATGAGCGAAATCTTGTGGACATGCTCGGCTCGTCAGGTATCTCTAGTGATCTTTGAAGGTGATCGGTGGGAGCTTATCCCGCATGCCTCGCCTCATCTCACTCAATCATCAAATGAGACTTTCACAAATTTGACTTCATTTTCAGCAAGTTACACATCAATAATCTGTCGGTAAGGTCGAGCCCGCCGCTCATCCGCCGGCTGGCCGTTTGTCAATGATGGTGAGACCACCCACTGAACTGAGCATTCGTGTCACAGTAGCAACCAGCATGCTGGGATCCTTTTCAGGCGCCTGGCGCCCTGTGCGACATCTTGAAGATTAGACTCTCAGCAAACATTTGCCTGCTTGCCTCGTGTTTTCAACTGCGTTGGCTCTCTCTCTCTCTCTCTCTCTCTCTCTCTCTTTCTCTCTCTTTCTCTCTCTCCCCACTCGTATCGATGAGAGTTTCAGTCGATGATGTGCATCTTGGATTCGCATCTCAGATTTTCGACGCGCTGGGGTCGTATTTGAGTTCCAAGACCTCGAATGGCGGGATTATTCGATATCAGAGTCCGTCAATAACATCATCAGCACCAATCATGGTCCATGCCGACGAACCCCTAAAGCCGTCCATGTCTCTCAGCAACTTGCTTTTTCTCATCTCTCTGATCTTGCATTGTAGTCACAGCAGGGTTAATTGAATGTCTATGGCAAGCCCGAGTGGTCCCGCCCAGTGTCTCGCCTATCTCGAGCCCATCTAGCATCACGGGTCTTGGTCTTTCACCTGCTGCGTTACTACCTTTCCCTTTGACTGCAGCACGAAGTCTCGTCCCAAGGACACAAAAGAGTTACATCAAAACCGTCACTCGACGATCCTGACTCGTCAGTCACCCGTGAGAAAAGCAACCCAGACGGGCCATGGCAGTTCAACTACGACCTGCTCCCTACAAGCTTAACCTGCCATGTCGGGCAAGGCGCGGGGCCGCGCGCGAGTCGTCGCCGCTCCAGGGTTGCAGCTGTGCGACATCCAACGCAACGCGACGCGATGAATCCCACCCCACGCAGACACACCCCCGCATGCTGCTCGTGCTACGCAGTATTAGAGTGTGTTTACGCATGCAGCGTTTGAGGGAATACCTCAGTGCCCATCGTCTGGAGAGACACACAGACGAGACAGAAGAGAAGAGACAAGACTAGGCTAGACGAGCGAGATAGGGTTGATTGCTGCAGCAAAGGCTCAACCAGTAAGAGGTAGCAAGTAATTAGCATATACGAACGGTGTCAAGTAACAAGGTAGGTAGTTAAGTACCCCAAAGCCATGCGAGACCGGCGCATTGCTCAGTCCAATCGTTGTCTTGGCTCCCTCCCGCCCTGTTCGTGCGTACTGATCTTGTTGTTCTTGTTACATTTCGACGTGCCCCACGTCGCCATTAACCAACCCGACGGCTTTGCGAATACTTCACGTTGCGATATCCCATATCCCTCTCAATACCGCGAAGTCCTAGTGACCTTGCCCAGCCAAATTCTCGGCCGATGGCGTCTCCAGCTTTCGACACATGTCTCTCTCATATAAGCCCAGAGAGCGTGCTATCAACAACCCGACGAAATTCTGTCAAACCCGCAGAACATACCCCAATCTTTGCTGCCTATCCGCATGATGGCCTTTCTTGACAAGTTGACACTCCCGTCCACCAACCTCTGCCATCTGGCTGGCTCGCCTCACAGGGGTTCAGCTGCCGAGACAACAACACCTCCGTCAAGTGGCTAGGTGCTGTTTTTGTCATCATTGCCCCCGCCGGCAGTGCCCAGTGCCTCTCTTCTCTCAAGGAATCGTTGCTCATCGGACAATTTTCCTGGCCTGTTTCTCCTCCGAGGCGGTCCATCCGAACACTTTCTGCCCCAGTCAAACCTGCATCTGCCTCCTCTTTGAGACCCCGTTGCAGCCTCGGCCAGTAGCCACCCGTCTCACCGGCTCCCTTTGGGACAAGGTCAGCATAATGCAGTTACCCGACGACAGTCGCCTTCTTTCGGTGAACCGCATCGGCCAAGCCTGGCTCAACCCGATGACGCCAGCCATATCCGTGCCTTATGGGGTTGGTGGCAGCGCAGCGTCCCGACGGCAGCAAGCCACCTCCTATCCTCTCTATCATCGGCTTCCCTCGAACCCGTGAGCCAAGACGAAATCGTACCTGTCGTGCTTTCTCGCACAAGCTCTACCTCGTGGGCGCACAGTCACATCGCACAAAGATGCCCGGGAAAGGTCCGATGCTGCAGGGAGGCTGCTACCTACGCCAACGTCGTTCAACTTCCTGTAAAACCACCATACACTGTACGGCTTCCGGTCACGTCCCCTTCGTCGTCGCAATCGCTTCATGGATAAGGGTAGCTTGAACCTTGACCTTGAAGCAAGGCTCGCCCACCTCTCCGCGCGGCCCGCCGTCCGCCATCGCCCACGCTGATCCCTGCATCGACCAGGTTTGCCTGCTTGTCTTTTTCCTTTCTTTGCCCCTCCAGAGATGCCTTACTTACCATCTGCGGATACGGATACATCCTCCAAGCTTTGCAGCTCGCTGCTCGAGTGAAACATCCCAGTAGAGCTTGCATCTTCTGATGGGAAGCACCATGTCGTCTGAACCACAGCATGCTCTTTAAAGACTGGCGGGGCCAAACACTAAGGGCCGGCGCATCGCGCGTCTGCGCCTGAAAACGAAGAAAAAGATACATGTCCCCAAACCCAAGTAACTAACACCTTGGCCCTGCCATCATTCTCGACATGTTCTTGACGCTCCTCGTAGTCCGAACGAGCTCGGTATTCCAAATCAGATGTGATGCCTCTACGGATACAGACACATCAAATCATGAATCATGGACCACCCAGAATCGACTCCCCTGGTGACTTGAACGGCTACGCACCCTCTCACTCTCGCTCTCACTCTCACTCTCTCCCCGACTGGCGTATCACTCTCATCAGCTCACCGCCTCGGACCTGTTTCACGCACACTATCGTCCATATCCAAGTAAACCAAGTTCTCGCTCGGCACCACTAGCTGCCTCGTCATTGCTCCATCAACATTCCCGGGTCAAGCCACACTCTTCCCGGTCTGGACCAGTGAATCCCTTTTCGCCCTAATCCACCACTGCTTCTAGACCTTGCATGCACTCAAAGACTCATAGTCTTCGGACCCCAGCGCAGCAAGGATGTAAGGGTTCTCATTCCCTACGCCGATCTCTCCTCAGCCTCCCCGCCGTTTGCTCTCTTGACGACTTCACGGCCAACCCCCACCCTCCATCACGGACCCCCCTCCTTCAAGACATAGGTCGATTTCTCAACTCGTCCGCCCGTTCCGTTCACCCCATCACATCAAGGCCATGTTCATTGACTACACCCACTCACATTTCCCACAATCTATTCTCCAATCGACACATCAAACGGTCGTCAGTTCCCTGCCCCAACTGTGGCGTCTCGTCGAGTGGCTGACTCCTGTGAACCTTCTCCCTGGCCCACTGCCATGTTCACCTGTTGCCCGACTGGACAACTTTCTCTAGCTAGCATCGGACGGCTATGTATGCGACCGGTGTTACTCGCAGCAGTTCGCAGCTCGAATCCCGGTCCCCTGCTAGGAGCACAACATGTAGTCCGGAGAAGCTTACAGAATGACTTGCCTCCTCCTTGGTGGGAAGAATGCCGGGCAAACATGACAGGAAGTGGTAAATGCCATCGGCATAAAGCGCTTACATTCAATCATCTGTCCGATTTGGTACAAAAAGGTGGTCATCGTGGCGGCCGCATGAGAAAGAAGTCAGACAAATCACTGCTAGTCTCCGCTCACCCTTCCCGATCCTTCACACCATCATGTACGTCCTCCAACACCCCACTCTCAATCTTCTCTCAATGAAGCCGGATATCACCCTAATCTCTCTCGTATTGTGCTTCCTGCTCTTAAGGACCCAGAGGAATGCCGCATGACTTACCCCTTGGCTAATCCAACCTCGCCCCCCCCCCCCCGCGAGAGCCCGCATCACTTTTCTTGCTTTCAAGCCACTACCCCATATTATTGCCATGCTGGCCGAGAAGCCACGGCCGGCCACGGAACTAGTCTACAGGTAGCCCTACGACGGCGTCATGTCATACCTACGGAGACTTCTCTCTTTCCCATTCTTTGATTGTTCAACTGGTGGAGATACCCACCGTATATATAGGATTTGCTATGTACCGTATCCTCGACATAGCATCTGCCACATCGTGTCATTTGGCACCCTTGTCACTCCTCAACTGCCATTCCGACTTCCGACTCCTTCTCCGGAGCGAATAAGAACGCCCTGCCATTGTCTTATGCTTAACAAAAAATCCCGAGCCAGCTTCAGCCAAGTCTCTGCGGTAGTACTGACCCTGCTGTTAAACATGGTGTCCTCTGAGCAGGGAAAAAGCGCTCGTTAGGGTAGGACGGTCTCATTGGCAGCCAGCATCTTCACACCCTCTTCCACAAGATCGTCTTGCTCTAGATATCTTTGGCACATCATCTCGAACCCCATGATCCCCACCCACCCCTCCTTCCCGGCGCGTTCCAGTCCGCCTGTGGCAAGCAGGTTGGTCTATTGTCTTTCTTCGTGTGGCGCCCGGTAGTCTCGGATCTTGCCATCACGACGCGTACTCTATTACAGAGACTCCGTTTTACTTGAGCCTTTGCCCCAGGTTCCAGACATGACCACTGCGTTACAGGCCACAAAGTGACATTCTTCCACCGCGCTATGGATCTTTCTGAAAGACTCTGGCTTTCGTGAGATCGATGTTGAAGGTCTGACGACCCAAGGTGGAGCGGATGGGTCTGCTGATCTAGGAATAAAGAGTGGTGTCTCTTGCCATCGTGACGTCCGCTATTCCTATCGACGTGCCTGGCTCTACGCTTCTCGTGGGGGTAAGGAGAGGAAATTCAAGGTCATGCATGTCTTCCCGGAGCTTTAGTCCCGTCATCTTCCCATCATGAAAAATATCTTGTGAAGCTGAACAAACTGTCAAGAGCTTGATTCACTTCTTTACATTTGATTCTCTCGCGTTATGGGATAGCGTATGACAGTTCAGTTCATGTTAGCTCCTTATTCTGTTGTTAGTCCAAGTCAAACCTGTTATGTACGAAATCGCTTTGAATTTGCCCAATGGGACGCTAGCAGCCTAACTATCAGATCAAGCCACAATCCCAAACTTTGGGATCTGTACGGGCTGGGCGGCGGCTACGCGGTCACGGAAGGAACGCCCGCTTGCTTAGTAGCCTGGGGTTGTGACTTGCCATGTGACTTGAAGCCTGCGGCCAAGCGGTGTGGGTGGATGTCTCAGATTTCTTGGTCTCCATTGCGAAGACTATTGACGCGTTTGCTCGGGGCTGGGGATCCGCTGTCGCTTCTTATCGTAGATAAGCCGGCATGTTCGTTCTTCGACCGAAGATATTCAATAGGCTGTCTTTACATCTCGTTTCTACCTACATAGAAATATGCCAAAGGTTGCTCAAGGGAAATGCCGAGGCGACTAATCCCGATACAATCAATGTACGCGGGCTTGACAGCCCAGCAATGGGAATATGCAATGAAAGCCGGAAGGTCGGGGAGGCTAGGCAACCCTCCGAGTAGAGTCAACATTACAATACGGCCTCGTGATTTGCCACAGCCTTTGTTTGTATTTTGATCAGCTGGACGCGCAACTATCGCCAGGAAGGTTGTATAGTCTCAGGTGGGTGCCGTTGGATGTGGGCTTCGCCCACCCTCTGATGGCTTCGGGGCGTGCGACTCCTCGGACGCACAAGGCTGGCAGTAGTTTTCGTGTTTTCGATGCTGTCGTGTATGTCCTGCGGTGATCCGGATCATCGTGATGGTGTTACGACGATAATGTACATGATAAGT
The DNA here is from genome assembly GCF_030913485.1 of Colletotrichum godetiae. Taxonomy (NCBI): domain Eukaryota; kingdom Fungi; phylum Ascomycota; class Sordariomycetes; order Glomerellales; family Glomerellaceae; genus Colletotrichum; species Colletotrichum godetiae. The sequence goes on from NW_026851263.1 coordinate 831,359, forward strand.
TATTCCATTTGGAATCATGCAAGGCGCCATTAACGCAAAGATGTTTTTTTTTTCTTTTTTTTTTCGCTTTATCCCTATGGCTAGGAATGCCAGGCAAACTCTCAACACTTTTATGTGACGTAACCTTTGCCGAATTTACAAATATGGGAAAGTCGATCGGTCGATGCTCGACTCCGGCGAGGCGTCTTGTTTTGTCCGACGGGCAAATTCTCGGACACTCATTAACATTCAATGCCGCAGTGTACCCCTCATTATTGCCAGTTTGTGTCAACTGGTGATGACCCGGTGAGAATGAGACGAAGAGACAGCGTTGCTTCCAGACGGCAACAGCTGGAAGAACCCCCTGGTTCGTTCAAAGATCTCGTATCGGACAGGGTAGGCGAACACTTGAGGGAACCCAAAATATCTGCCAAGCAGGACCTAGGTCAAGAATGCTCATCGTTGTTTGAGCATTAGAATTGACTTGTAGGATGGCTTGAAACGATGTTGACCTGGACGTAGATGCTAGTTGAGCGGTCCGATGGGATGGGGAGGAAAAAGAATACAGTTTCGATCTCAGGTCTTCCTGTACAAATGTTTCGAACCCCAAACTACCTACTTACTCATCTTCATTATCTATTTCAAGAGACTAAGCAGGAGTTAGCGCCGGAGCCGAGAGTTAACCTTTCGACTTTGTAGATATCAGTGTGGACTCTGTAGTTGTATTTTGAACTATTCCGAAACCCCAACGTTGCTGGGGAAGTCCACTGGCACCTTGAAGTAGGTTCGCGATCAGAAACGCTTTCTAGTACACGAGATGGGCATATCTCCTCCTGATGTGCGGCTCTCTCTTCAAAATCACCCAGGGTATTGGTGCCATAATGACAGAAAATGCAGCAAGAACTATGTTTCCCCATCTAAGCCCTGGAGCAGAACATTTTGGAGGGCAAGCGAGGGGCAGGAACGCTCCAAATACACTTCGGGAAATAGTGGAAGCCGCGAGAGCGAAAGCAGCTTATGTGCTGAATGCATCAACGAGGTATGACGCATGAAGGGTCTGAATGCTCCATTAGTATTATGAGCTTCTCAATATCGAGATCCACACAACTGATCGGGTTGGAATAGTGTAGACCCACGAACACAAACATGATGCCAACACCAATGATGGTTGTGCCGATCATTGGAACCAACCAAAAAAATAGATTTCTCCGCCGACTACCCATATAGAAGTAACCCGACTGGAATCATGGGCACGGATGATGCCATGAGGGGCAGACGAAATCCAGGTCTCCTGACTCCCTCTTTGAGAAGCAACGTTGCGGCGATGCGGTCAATCCAGATTAAGAGAAGTATTGTTCCAAATATGGTTCCTATCCCGACCCCTATGAACGTGAGGCCAGAAAAGCTGGCTGAAAATCCGTACTGGCCCATGAAGACCATTGGAAAGGTCGTGAAGAAGAGGTACTAGATCGTTAATTAGAATAGTGCAAAGGAGCGTAGTAGCAAGCTGGCAGAAAGATACCATGAAACCGTAGACAACGGAAAAATAAAAGGAAAGAGCTAGAACTACTGGATGTAGAATCAAAAGCCGTAGAGGCCTCTTGATAGCTCAGGAGAAAGCCTCCCCTAGCGAGTTGCTGCCGTCTAAAGCTGAGACATAACGCGAGTCTCCGGTGATTTTTTTTTACCTTTCTACTGCGTTTCTCGAGCAGTGTCTTCGCAGAGGTCTCTCTGAGAATCAATATCATGGCCATACCAAGGGGCCCTGCCTGTGAGATTGAACATCTGGGGTTAGCGACATCACTTATGTCTCGCCACAGCAGTTTTTCACCAAATGAGGTGGGTCACACACCATAATACACAACGTTCAGAATATCTATCGCCAACCCCAGTATTCGGCTAAGTAAACGCCCGCTGCCGGACCAAGTACGGGACCTAGCAGTGGGGCAATGGAGTAGACGGCCACGGCCCGGCCCCGCAAAGTCGGAGGTGCAACATCGGCGATCGTACCGCCTCCGATGGACAGTGTAGCGGCACCGGCACATCCGCTGAGGAGGCGAAAAGAGAGCAAGACGCCAAGGCTGTGCGAGGCAGCACAAGCTGCGTTACAGGCAAGGAAAACAAGATTCGAGATCGTATACGTTGGGTATCTTCCGCACAATTCAGACATTGGTGCAGCTAGACTGTCTTCGATCAGCAACTAGGCGTTGAATAACTGAAGCCGTCGCTTTTGAGAGTATAATTCTTGATAAGGTATCGAGAAGTATTGAGAATACTCACACTGGACCAAAGACGAAGTCGAGGTTGAAGATGGACACAATAAGAGAAGCAAGAACTCCCTCAGGGGCGTTAAACTCCTTAAGAATGCTCGGTACGGCGGGAGCGGGAGCGGATGAGGCAACTACCCTATACGAAGAACCACATCAGTAATTGCGCAATGAACAGAACTTGCTACTCCTCGACTAAGCTACTCGCGCCTGTAGCGTTGAAATACTCACAAGCAGAATCTGTACCCATTTTGACCTCATCGTCCAATGCATCGAATCTTCGGCATCCCGCGGTTCCCCCCAGTCGGCCACGTATGGAGAATCCTTCTCTGAGAGGGTTGAACGGTCGCTAGTTGAGGGGGAAAAGTAAGGCGATCGAGTCGACTCATTGTCGTCGGGAATGCTGCTGAAAGCGGTGCCCATGTAGAGGTTAAGCTCATCAACCGGCCCCCAAGGACGGCCATCCGCGCTGAGTCGGAACCATGAGAAACCTGATGTCCTAGAATGTCGAGAAGATTCACTGCTGACCCTGGATCGTCTCTCCGCCGATGCCACTGGCTCCGGGTACCGTGGCTCATCCAATCCCGCTACCGCATGGTCCTCTTGGGTGGAAGCCATTGGGCCTAGGTTCCACGCCTTGGTATCATGAGAAGCCCCGGCGGATAGCTTAAGGAGTGTTGTCGGAAGGCGATGAACGAACGAAGACGACTGCTACCAGAAGCCAGTCCAGGAGCCCGGGGTAGTTTCTGGATGATATGCAGCGGAGAAGCAGCGCCATGGGATCTGATCCTAGCCCTTATCCCTGGCTCGGACGTAATCGTTTCGCCATTTAGACACTGCCCGCTTGCCGCAGTCATACTACGGCAGTGTTGAGGGTAAACGACTGTCATAGTTGGTGGCGCTGCGGTGCCTGACGTAGCCCCGCTAAATGGGCTGTCGATTGCTTCAGGTAGATTCATCGGAGAGTTATCACATGACGGGAGCCAGCAAGTACCCCGTAGTACGGGGGCCTGGTATAAGGCCGGCATGACCGAGAAACTCAATAGGTGAGCGCGTTAAAGGGCTGTAAACGTCAGGCGCAAAACACGCGGGTAACCCCGGCCGATCTGAATGTTGCGCAAACCAGCTGCCGCGTGAGCCGACCTGCTGAGCGCTCAATAAGTCATCTACTATGATAATCTCACTGGGCTTGGCTTCCACATTTGCTGCTATTCACGGGGAGTTGGGCCTAGGCCCCCTGTTTCATGTTGTTCGAGAATGAATCGTATGACGCCTGGTCCGAACTGTGTGGTTGAAGTTTAAACTTGGGCCTCCAGCTGTCAAATTCAGACCCACGTCACACCTGCTTCTCAAAAGAAAGCTGTTCTTGGAGACGTTAACAAATATGTGTGAGAACTCTAGTGCAAATGTGAATCCAGTCCCTAAGTAGGTAGAGCCTATTTGAGAATTGGCGAAAATTCGGACCCCTGTTATCAACTTTCCTCATTGGCTTTAAGCACTAGAGGCTACTTCGACCTTTAAGTTGAATTAAGTCTTGCCTGGAACTAAACGCAGTTCTGAGATGTAGAGTGCCATTGGTAAGAAGTTGCAATTCGGTTTGTCATCTTGATATTGCCAGTTAGATGAGTATTAATGAAAGGATTAAGAACCAGGTTGTTTAGTCGCATGGAGCTGATCAATGAGAGGACTGGATACAAGATCCCCTGAAAACCAGCAATTGCTTGACCAATGTAAGTACTCTTCCCTATTGTCGTCTGTACCACCTTATGGTTCTCATCATTGAGATCGATTTGACAGCATTTAGCGCAATCAAAGCCACGACGAGCCTATCGATGAAGAATCTTCTGCTCCAAATGCCTCAAAGGAACATAGAAAAGGGCGCTCAAAATGGAAGCAATTTCGAACCCTATATCACCCCGCTCGTAGTTTCCGCAAGTGGTCCAGTCCACCAGGCTTGAGCCATACAAGAGATGACGGGACTGAAGCTTAGGATACCGGCCCCAAGTGCAGCCGCACCACTGGGAAGACCGGAAGAGATGGTTCAGACATGATGGTCGTATAACTTTGCGTCTCCCTTTCGGAATAAAGTGTTCCACCAAAACAATGCCGACAAAGGAAGCAGACCACCAGTACCCGATCAAAGCCACGAAGTTCTCCAAGTTGAGAAAGAAGTCATGATCTGCCTTGATAGCGACTGGAATCATAATGGCTGTGACGATGATCGCAAAGATGTAACGAGGAACCAGAACAAGCCAAGGTACTGGCGTCTGGAAGTTCGATGTGATGTGTCACGAGCTATGGCACGCAGCAATGGGCATATGAAGTGGGTTAAAGTGGCTTGAAGTAACCCATCTAGAATGAGCACATGAGAGCTGTCTATATAGTAAGTGAGTGTAATATCCACGTGAGAAAGCACGTGGAAAGGTGCTTGACAAGTGCTGATACCATTCCTGTTTCGTGACATGATGGCATAAAGAGTGCCAGAAACGTTGCCGAGCAGTGTGAAGGCCAAAATGACGACGACGAACTTTCCAAAGCCACCAGCACTCGACAGCATGGCAGCTAACACGCCACCGACTAGAGTCTTGTCGTAGCCTTCTTGCCACTCGGGCACGTTAGTGATGGCACCGCCAATAGCACTACCCAGAGTCATCAGAGGGACAGTAGGAAGCATCAAGCCGAGGAAGCTATAAGTAAAAATGCGGTACCTTGGATTGATAGTGGCTTGTAGATATCAAAGACATACTGCAGAGATGGGAAAAACTCACGATGCACCGCGGACCCTTGGGTCAAAGTAGGTCGTCAAGTCTGGAGCAATACAGGCCCAAGGGATCATGTATGATGCAACGATCATGCCGAAGCTCAGAATGGCAGATGCGGTTGCTGGGGCCACCTCGGCCTGTTCAGCCAGTCCCGAATCTCCGCATCCAGCGGTGATTACTATGGCGATTACTGCTGGGATAAAAGCGTTTGTTTTGTGGAAGTGCAATACTCTGAACCCGCAGAATGAGATGAATAAGGATAAGAGTGCAATGAGTACGATGCCTAGATCTGGACTGAGAGCACCGTTGGTGACGGCCGACAGACATTGGCCACCAACGACGCAGATGATGACACAGAATCCAGCCAAGGTAGCCAGATTGAGGACGACTGGCACTGATACAAGGTAGCGACCAAGGAAAGAAGTCAGCAATAAGTAGTGACCTTGGCTGGCGAGATGGCTTACCCAAAGCTGTATCTCGCTTGTATCATGGAGCACATTCCCATTTTGGGACCCAGCGTTGCGAAATAAGCCGGGGCTAATGTTGAGAGTAGCGTGAAGAAGAGAGTGACGAAGGAAGAGTCGCGGAGATTGAGGCCAAAGAGTGGGGGACCTAGTATACCGAACGTAATCCTCAAGTGCTGTTAACAGACAACGTTCGGCCCCACAATCGAATCAATGATGACCTACGGAAGGATATTGGCATTCATAGAGCACCAAACAGTGAAGGCGTTGAAGTACCAAGTTGATGTCCGCTCTCCCAGCGGAATCGGCTCAATGCCTTGTTCTTCAACTCGACCCAGGCGTAAAAGTTTGTGAAGTAGGCCATCGCTGTTGCTATGTCCACATGTGGACTTTGTCGTGACTGTCTGATAGCTCTTCCCTTGCTCGTGGAGTTGTTGACCCATGGATGGCGGCCGCGATGCCTCAATGTCCGTCATGACGATGTGGTCGCTGATCCTATGCAAACCTTTCGTGACGAGAAAGGGGACTGAGGTGAAATCGACTGCACAAACTAAAGCCTGGTTCGCAGAGCGCGAGGAAGAATAGTCGTGGCAGGCAAGCTGGGCTTGCATATGCGCGCTGCTGTTCGATCTTGTCCTACCTCGGACCCGACTGGGTGGTATAGGAGGGTGGCAATTGGATATGCATAAACCCACGAGCAACGGCAGACGATCTCCGTTTAGGTAGTCGATGAACCACTGCAGTGTCGTTGCGTACCTAACGGTACTACACGAGAAAGAGAAACCTCAGTAACACCGGACCAAAGACTATGATTTATATGCGATAAAAATGGGACCCCTCATCATGAGAGGGTAAAGCACCAAGATTAGAGCATGGACGGGGGTCAAATATTTCACATTGCTCATCGTCTGCTGCAGACAGGGCCTTCAATGACTCTTTCTGGACCTTGACAGGCAGCTGACATCTCTGGTGGTGTTCCCGCCCTTGTTCAAATACCAATACTTTGGGGTTAGCTACGAATCGAACTCGATCAAGCCGACTTGCTTGCCACCAGAAGTGTTTTCTCCGCGGGCAACAAGAGTGAAAGTAGTTGTACCTGGGCTCTAGCTCAAGCTCAAGGACCTCTCGAGTGCCTCGGGCTGTCATCCGAAGGACCAGAAGCTTTGCTTACCTTTCTTTGTGTCTTTTTTTTCTTTTTGGGAAAAAGTCTAATAACGCACGTCCGGGACTCCAGGCGCTCGGCACGTCCCTCAGAATGTCTTCGATCATCTAGGACAAGAGTCGATGGCAATCCAGTTCTGCTCTGGACTGCTTTGCGCTTGAGTAATAGGCGAGAAACTCGTAATCTAACGGCTTGGTAAATATATGAGTATGTTCTCGCTGTGTAAACTTCCCTTGCTTGAGCTCTTGGTTGGAGTTTGTCAGGCGTTCTGCGCCGAGTCACCCAGCACGCCGGCTAGAGTCGGAAACCGGAGAGATGACGATAATCATTGGCAATCGATCTGTTGACGGAGTCATCTCCGACGTTAACGATGACTGGAACGGCCATCAACATCCAAACCGGCGACTTTGCCGTAGGCTCGCTGATGAATGTTGATGAACGTTAAAATCGTGGGAAAATGTGCGTTTTGCTAGCAAAGCAAAGCCATTAACCAGTAATGGTCTCGCTCCGTTCCAGCATTCTGGGGCCAGTGGCTCGGATCGCGCCACCTCCGACACGGTTTGGATCCCTCCAGAAGATTATCACCTGAAGTATGATACTTTAGCAGCCACGGAAATGGAACTTCATATGGATGGTGGCTAATAGCTGCCGTTTCCTTCTACTTTGCGTACCAATCGAGTATTTCCGGCTTAAAATACCTGCCCTAATCACACTTAGTCACGCGCTACCTTATCATCAATCTATAACAGTTCCAAAGTTTGAAGCCCGCCTCCTCCCGATATCGCGCAGTGCTCAATACCTCTGGTAAAAAATTGCTAGAACTTGAAGATTACACAATTTTAATAACCGCCAGGCGAATCTTTCAACTATATTCCTGGCGAGTCTTTCAATGTCGTTCAGCAAGATCATGGTCTCGCAAACTTACTTACGTTAAGGCAGGCACATTTGTTAGAGAACAGGAGCTATCAAAGGCTCTCGTCCTGATATTGTTAACGTAATTATACGTAAGAAAGAGCTCGATAAGCTACATACCGAGACTAAAGTATCGGAACCTGGCACCTCCAAGCTATCTACACCGCTGGAATTCAGTACGGGACATTCAAGTCTGGAAGAGGCCCGGCGCCGAACAAGAAGAGAGTGCCGGCCCCGAACCCCGCCTTGACGGTAACTTACATGCTTACCCCTGACCCAAACCCCATTTTTCTTTTCATGGCTCGCATTGGCCCAAAACGCTTAAGCCTTGAGAGTCACGGTCACTTTCGTCTCAAGGGACCCAGCTCAACGCGCTACGTGGCGGCTCCTGAGACACAATGCCCTTCGGTTATATGACTTGTCTGAAGCTGGCATCGAATAGCTGTGGCCCTGCACCATGGCTTCCCGTCGCGGACTCTCCAGTCAAAGCTCCCTTGGAGCATCCTCAACAACTCTGCGAATAAGGTAGTCGGCAAGTCCCCCTTCGACATGACAACATGGCCAATCGACGACAACGGCGTGTCATAATCATCGCCATCATCTTGTTCGGTCTCTTTGCCTTCCACAGCCTTCGTTCCAGCAGCGAACCGCCTCCCGTCGTTCGCGAACATGTCAACATCCGCCTCGTCAAGAGCAGCTTCGACTGGGCCAACCATCGACACAAGTACCCAGTATCGCCGTCAAGAATGCACCATCTGCCTACACAACGGCCAAAGACCCTCCCGCAAGTCCAGTTCAATTTTGGCGCGAAACGATTGCGCAAGAACGATGCGAAATCCGAGTCGCGACGAAAGGCGGTCCGAGAAGTCTTTATCAAGAGCTGGACTAGTTACAAGGAATACGCGTGGGGCTTTGACGAGTTGACGCCAGTCACTGCCAAAGGGAAAGATACGTTTGGCGGTTATGCGGCTACTTTGGTCGATGCGCTCGACTCCTTGTGGATAATGGACTTGCGCGACGACTTTGACGCCGCCTTGTCCGTCATTGGAGCCATGGATTGGGATGATACGAAGGAGACGGCCGTCAATGTCTTCGAGACTACTATCCGTCACCTCGGAGGACTGTTGAGCGCGTACGACCTTAGCGGGGAACCCGTACTGTTACTCAAAGCCATTGAGCTCGGCGACATGCTTTATGCTGCCTTTGATACACCGAACAGGATGCCTCCTTTCTGGCTTGACTTTGAGCTTGCTAAAGAGGGAAAACTTGTGGCTGGTACATCAGACCCTTCGGCATCGCCATGCTCGCTATCCCTCGAATTCACCAGACTCTCGCAAGTTACAGGGGACCACAAGTATTTCGACGCAATTGAGAGAGTCAAGCTGTTCCTCGAGAGTACGCAGCGAGAAACTCAACTTCCTGGTATGTGGCCGGCGCTCATCAACTTCCGGGATGAAAGTGTTTTGCAACACAACGAGTTCACATTGGGAGCACTCGCCGACTCTCTGTATGAGTACTTGCCTAAGATGCATGCCTTGCTCGGAGGGGCGGACCCGGCCTACGAAAAGATGTATCGCCATGCGATGCACGTCGTTGAACAGTACCTCCTGTTCCGTCCCATGCTCCCGGACAACAAAGATATCCTATTCTCGGGGACAGCGTTTGCCGAGGGCAATGTGCGGCGCAACCCCGAGAGTCAGCACTTGTCATGCTTTGTAGGTGGGATGTTTGGGCTGGGCGGCAAGCTGTTCGGCATCAAAGAGCACATAGGTCTCGCCGAAAGGCTGGCCCGCGGCTGTGGGTGGGCGTATAGCTCGTTTCCGACAGGTCTCATGCCAGAGATCTTTGGCATGGTCCCCTGCGAGACGCTGGACGGCTGTGAGTGGGATGAGGAACGGTGGAAGCGCGAAGGCGCATCAGGCTTGAAAAAGGGGTTCTCCCATGCGAGGGACCCCCGTTACATCCTGCGTCCGGAAGCAATTGAAAGCATTTTCCTCATGTACAGAATGACTGGAAATCCAGAGTACCAGGAAATAGCATGGACGATGTTCCAGGCTATTATAAATGCGACGGAGACTGAAATTGCGAACTCGGCCATCGAGGACGTCACTGTCAAGGGGGAAACAAAGAAGCTTGATTCAATGGAAGTAAGTCACAGTATCTACTCGAAGCCAAGGACAAGTAAGGGACACGAACTAACAGTACTGCAGAGCTTTTGGATGGCAGAAACGCTAAAGTATTTCTATCTCGTCTTCTCACCCCCTAGTCTTGTCAATCTTGATGAGTTCGTCTTGAATACGGAAGCACATCCGCTTAGACGGCAGTTGCGATGAGCAGAAAACACAACATCACCATTCCAGGGCAGGGTTTGCATATTTCCATGCCTTAAGTCAATGATCTTTCCGTCAATTCGTAGCCTTCTATTCGATGCTATATAAGGATATGCGCGCAGAAGTATGCATGCCTCGTAATGCTGGACCTGCCAGCCCATCTCCCTTCCGGGCCCGACTCTGCATCGATGACGTTCATATCTCATCATATGCAGTTCCCAGATAGTGTCACGTAGGAAGCCATGTCCCCTTTACCCATTCACCGTCTTATTCGAGGCAGTCCTTCTAGTGCTTCCATCTCAACAGCGTGACCGAGGCCTTCGCAAATTCATACGGGCCCTTGCCATCCCACTTGCTCTCAGTAATACCGACGGGGTTCTTATCACCGGTGTTGACGACCTTGACGTTCTCGCCGGTGACGGTGTAAACCTGGACATCGGCACCCTCCTTGACACCCTCAAGGTCGACGGAGAACCCCTTGGTCTCGTGGACGTTGACGACAGCCAGGTTGACGAAGCCGTTGTCGTCGATGGTGGCACTAACATCAAGGTAAGGAGTCTCGATGGCGCCGCGGATCCAGACAGGCTCGGTAGCACCCTCGTACTCGGGAGCGCGAACGTGAGTGGCGATGGTAGAGCCTCTCATGTACTTGCTGAACAGCAACAGAGGCCACCAAGTGGTTTGCTTGGTGATGCCTTCTTTCGTAGTCATCAAGGGGGAGATGACGTTGACTGATTGAGCAATGTTGGCCATGCCAACGTACTTTGCCTGACGGACAAATACGTTGAGCCAAACACCGACAGCGAGAGCATCGGAAAGAGTGTAGCTGCGGCTGACTGTCAGTATTGCTTGCACGGATCACGAAGGTTGACATGAGAGCGTTGACTTACGCCTCCTCGGCACCCTCTTCACCGGGTGCTCTGACGGGATCCCAGACATTCCACTCATCGAAGCAAATCTTCTGCCTCTTGCACGTGGGAGGCACCTTGTTCTCAATGCGGGCCAGGTCGATAAGACTGCCAGTGATCTCAATGGCGCGCTCGGCGGCTCTGGGTGCTGTGCAAGGGGGAAAGTAACGTCAGTCGTCAGTCCTATGATCGGCATACAACTACAACTAAAGTAAGAAAAAGGAAAGAACTCACCTGTTGCGTTCTTCAGATGGTCTTCCGACGCAGTGTAAAGATGAATGCTGTGCATGTCGATCAAGGACGCAGTGGTGCTACCACCCAGACCGTGCAAACTCCATGTTATGCACTCCTTGATGACATATGTGTCCCAGCTGCTGAAGCCAGTCTCACCGCAGAGGATCAATTCTAAAGAGGGATCAAGAAGTTTGAGTGCCTTGGCCCACTGGTAAGCCTGCTTGGAATAGTCCTCCTTGGTCATTTGCATGACCTGCCAGGGACCCCAACACTCGTTGCCCAGAGCCCAGTATTTGACCTGATGATAGGTGAGCGGAATGAACCTATGCGGAGGCCTTGGAAGTTGTCGAACGGGGCCAACTCACGTTGTAAGGCTTCTCGCGTCCATTCTTGCGGCGGAGGTTGGCATAGTAGGTGTCCTTGTCAGAATTGCAGTACTCAACCCACGCAAGAGCTGAACATGTGAGTATTAGTCAACCATCCTCATCGTCTAGACGTTTGTAGGAATCGGTCCCAGCTGGTGCAATGGCACTGGGAGATCGACATACCCTCATCAAGTGTGCCGGTGCCAAAGTTGAGGGCCAAGTAAGGCTCAGCGCCAACAACCTCACACCACTTCATGAACTCGTCTGTTCCGAATTCATTGCTCTCGACGCCGATCCAAGCCAGCTCAGGTCTAAACGGTGGATGCACGTTAGCCACTCGCTGCACTCCAAACGCGGGCCGTTTACGCAGGGGTCCAGATCCCCGGAGGATTCTGCGTCAAGGGGTCTAGATTCCCATACTGGTGACCTGAAATTCAGGAGGGTAGTTTCTCCATACCTCTTGGGACGGTTTTCCTTGGGACCGACGCCGTCAATCCAGTGGTAGGTAGCAACAAAGTTACCACCGGGGTACCGCACAACGGGACAGTTCAGCTCCTTGAAAGCCTCAATAACATCCTTGCGGAAACCGTTCTTATCAGAGAGAGGGTTGCCGGGGTCGTATATGCCACCGTAGATACATCTTCCCATGTGCCTGTGGAATGCTTGTTAGTAAGTTTGCATGTTTACGTGAGCAGCCCTCGGGTGAGAGGCAGGCGGTGGCGCAGCAGGAAGAGCTTACTCTGTGAAGCCACCATAGACGTTGTCATCGATTTTGGAGACGACATGGGAGGGGTTCAACGTGATGCTGGGGCGAGCATCCTCTGCGATCTTGGTGAAGGTCGCCATGGCTGGATCTGGTTATGTGGTGTGTGGTGAGGGCACTCTCTTACTGTCCGAGCGTGAGTGCGGCGATGGTGGTCCGATCAACCGGTAGCTGGTAATTTTATGCAAAAAGAACAGCTAGTCGATGAGTGGTGGAAAATGGACAGGACGTGTGTACTGTGGCCGCAAATGCACGGGATCGAGGCCGGAATTTGAACTCGTCAGGGGCGGGGGCAAGCGGTGAAACAACGGAGACAGGCTGAAGAGTGGCAGAACAGCAATGGAGGAGGATATTGGGTCGGCAGAGGAGGGATCGCAGACCAGGGGCCTAACTACTCGGTTTTTGGCATTAGTTACCGTAACAGTCGCTTTCACAGAGATGGGATACCCGGGCCAAGAAGTCGGACTGGGGCTATGCGAGGAGGGGTGGCCCCCGATTCGACCTGGTCACTGACACCAAAGGCGCTCATCGATATTGACCACTTATCAACATGTTTAAAAGCGGAGAGAAAGTGCGGCTCTCGAGTCTCGACTCCAACAGCGAGAGGTCAAAGGCAGGTGGTGCAACAGGCGCACGAATCATAGAGGATACCATGCGGAGAAAGTCGACGATAATGCGGGTGCCGGGGTATCGGAGTGGGGTAGTCGGCTCCGAGTGGCACAGGATTCAACAACCCGCATGACTGACTGTGCAATGGTCTGCTGAGGGATGGAGTGGGATGGGACGCGATACTAGCTTAGGATGGGGTGGGGGGTTAGAACAGGATCTATTGGGGATAACGGGGAAATAGTTGGAGATTCTGATGAATGGGGAACTGTGAGCCGGCCCTTTTTGTTGTTTGGAACTGCATGCAGATGCCGGTATCATGTGTATGTAGTTGGTCCTCTGGGAAGCATACGATATTTACATGTACGACGTTTGAAGACGCCGTCAATGGAGCCAATTAGAGGTGGGAGTGAGGGGGCTTTCATGCAGATGCCACTGTTGTCTCTTTTGACACAGACCTTCACTACATACAGTACCAATACCCACAGGAGGGATCCGTACGGATCATAGCCGAGGCGTGAAGATGGAGACCATATTGGTCGCTGTTGTCAGGCCAGAACCCATTTCAGGCTTGACTAATGACTTGGCGCGCAGGTAGGGGGTCAACAGCTAGGGCGGCGGGTATGGTGATGGAGGCGCGTATTGAGTGATGCCAGCCAAGATTATCAGATGCGAAAAGCAGTCATCCCCGATATCCGCAAGTTTGCAAGGACAAGTGGTTGACATGTAGATGAAGGCTGAAGCGAAGCCGGAGAACAACGAGGAGTAAATGAGTGCTGGTTGGGCCGGCTACCAAAGGACGGAAAAGCAGCCCGAGCTTCAAATCGCGGCGACGGTCGAGACGGGCCCGAAGAAGGACGAGCCATGAGCAACAAAGAGAAGACTCATAGGAATAACCTGGAGACTGGAGTGACCCGAGTGAATCTACGGAGGGACCGAGAGAATGCGGAATATTTTCCAGCCATTTTAGTTTTTTGAATGCCAAGTCCCGAGGTGAAGTAATCAAGGTGAGGTACGTACCTGAAGGTGAGGTGAGGAGGAGGAGGAGGGAGGAAGGAAAATAGCGGGACTAACATCGGGTAATGTGGGGTCTCTATGGTCCGATAACGGCTCTCATTGGAGCGCATAGTCCAAATGCCAAAGCTTGATTCTCCTCCAATCTCATGCCAGTGACGACGTTGGCTGGAATAGATGGGACTTGAGCTATCTTACCCAATCAGATGGGATAACGTCGGTACGTACTCGATAAGTCTGTTTGCGCCCGAAAAGTACGTACCTTTAGCCCGACAGTATAGAGAAAACTTGCCCGGCAACAATATTGAGGCAGCACGGGTCATCACGGAATCAAAGAAAAAGATCAATATGAAGATCCATACTAGAGAAATAGAGTAGGAACTAAAGCATTCAAAAGTCATGCTAGGGCGGAAATGAAGCGCAACTTGATCGCACTAGCTAACACGCAAATGCCACCGCCCCCCGATATTTCTGCGGGAAACGAGTCGGCCGAAAGATCTTTACGAATCATTCTTCTGCACGCGGTTGAAAGGAGAGATCAGAGGCCTCACTTGCGCTCTGGACAAAGCCACCCAGGGTCAGACAATAGTGCCCGAGTTGCCATGTGACTGATTCTTGTCCACATGGGTCTTCATCCCTCGTCGCCAGTTCCAGCAATTCGGATCGCCAAAAGGCAGCAGCCAACAATGTGTTCATCATGGCCTGTCGTGGCGCGCCCCCTTTGCGTCTCCAGTCATTGCCGTGTCGCTCGTCGGTGTTGATGAGCCGAACACCCATACAACTTCCACACACCATCCACAAACTCCGCCTTGAACCCCCAATCCTAGCAACTTTCCCCGCGTGCCCACGTTGTTCAAAATTATGGGGATTGGAGAAGGTCCTAGCCGTGAACCTTACTGTCTACCAGTACGGATACCTCCAGTCGTCTTTGACACGCGCAGTTCCTGACACACACACACCAAACGAACACTACCAGCTTGCGCCAACAACTAGCAAACTAGCGCACCATCTCCGCACCCCGGCGTAACCTGGGGCAAGGGGGTAAGTCTGGGGCCGGGGCAACCGTCACCGATGCCGTCTTTCAACGGGCTGAGTGGCCCCGGAAATGGTAAGCCAGGGATTCGAGTGCCTCCCCACTCTCGCATATCCCACAGTAACTTTACCACCAACCGAACGCACCACGGCAACATTACTTGACGTTTCGCTTGCGCTAGCCTGTTGGATACAAAGTTGTCCACGGCTCTGGGGGAGCACGAGAGACCGACCTGCTTGAGCCTTGAACTTTTCGATGCTCCCACGCTCCCAACCGATGCGACCTTCGGGCCAAAGTGGATACGGGGAAACATGGGGTCGCTCAAACATTCTATAAAGACGCGACGATCCCGTCGTGCTGATGCAACACGCGAGACCGTTCCATTGCAGCTCGACGAGTCGGTTTAACCCTGAACCCTCGAATCCTCAGTTCCCCCCATCCGAGGCTTGGAAGTTAGTTGCCTTCTTCCTAACGAGCCCGCAACGACTACACGACACCTGCTCGAGAGTCCTTCACCACCAACCCCCAATACCTAGCCCACCATGGCGCTCCCTCCCAAGTGGTACCAGTTCCTTGTGAGCGTCTTCGCCTCACTCGGCTCTTTCAACTACGGTTATGATTTGGGTGTCATTGCCTCTGCCATTGCTTCGGCCTCTTTCAAGACCAAGTTCGGCGAAGACCCTAATGAGATGTAAGCCAACCCCCAGCCCCCTTTGATGAGAATTGCCACCCACGGGAACCTCCCGTCGACCTACATGAACCCAGAGTATCATGACTAACTCTCTCTCAGCGGCGCTGTCGTCTCCGTCTTCACCGGAGGTGGCTTCATCGGTGCCGGTGTTGCAGGTCCCACCGGTGACAAGCTCGGCCGTAAGAAGACCATTCTCATTGGTGCCGCCATCTTTGTTCTCGGCGGTGCTCTTCAGGCTGCTGCCCAGTCTCTCGCCTTCCTCTACGCTGGCCGTGCCCTCGCTGGTATCGGGTACGTCAAATTTTCAATCCAGATTTACAAACACCGCGAGACAATGCTGACCGAATTCTTCACAGTGTCGGTATGTTGACGATGATTATCCCCATGTACCAGGCCGAACTCTGCCATCCCAGTATTCGAGGACGAGTCACTGCTCTGCAACAATTCATGCTCGGTGTTGGTGCTCTGGCTGCTGCTTGGATCTCATACGGAACGTACATCGGATTCGCCGAGAACGACAACAACCAGTGGCGTGTCAGTCTGGGTATCCAGTGCATTCCCGGTGGAATTCTGGCTCTACTTATTCTCTTCTTCCCCGAGTCTCCTCGTTGGCTCATCGATCACGGCCGCCTCGACGAGGGTCTCGCGACCTTGGCCAAGCTCCATGCCCACGGCGACGTCAACGATGCCTGGGTCCGCGCCGAGTTCGACCAGATCCAGGACTCCATCGCCGCCGAGCACGAGGGTTCCGCAAAGTCTTATAAGGAGCTCTTCACCGACAAGTCTTGCTTCCGTCGCCTCTTCCTCGCTTGCGCTCTCCAGGGCTCCATTCAGATGACCGGTGTCAGTGCCATCCAGTACTACTCCGTTGCCATTTATGAGAAGATTGGCATCGCCGGCGACGAGACCCTCCGCTACCAGGCCATCTCCTCCGTCATTGCCCTCGTCGCTCAGTTCTCCTGCATGATGCTCATCGACAAGACTGGTCGTCGCTGGCCTTTGATCTTCGGTAACCTCGGCAACTGCGTGACCTTCATCATTGCCACCATCCTTCTGGCCAAGTTTCCTCCCGGCTCTCCTCATGCCAGCGGAGCCACCGCCTGGGGCTTTATTGCCATGACATGGCTCTACAACTTCAGCTTCAGCGCTACCTGTGGTCCTCTATCGTGGATTATCCCGGCCGAGATCTTCGACATGAAGACCCGTTCCAAGGGTGTCTCCATCGCTACCATGACCTCGTACGCCTTCAACACCCTCATCGGCCAGACCACCTCTGTGGCTCTTGATGACGAACACGGTATTGGCTGGCGCTGGTACATCCTCTTCATTGTAAGTCACTAGCAAAGCTACTCCCAAGTTCACCAAACGATAGTTGACTAAACTGCGCTTTTTCAGGTATGCAACTTTACCAACGCCCTATTCTTCTGGGCATTCCTCCCCGAGACTGCCAAGCGTCCTCTGGAAGAGATGAGATATCTTTTCACCGAGGCTCCTCTCTTCATTCCGACCTTGGATATGAAGACTGTCGAGTCCCACGACCTGGAGCGCAGGGTAAAGGCGGTCGAGCAGAAGCGCGAGGAGCATGGAAGCGAGCACATTTGATTCATCAATAGATCTCACTCTCACACTCACACACAAACACTCCCATAATACCCAAGCACATAGCGTACTTAATTTAACATTCGGCGCACTGGTCTGACTATAGATCCAGCGCTTTATCAAAAACAAACAAGCATCCATCCTTCGCACATTGGGTATACTTGTATACACTCATTCCTAACGCCACACCTGCCTCGTGATAATTGACCTGCCTATTCTCGTTTCCAGTAAACATGGTGCGTCATGTTGTCTAACGTCCACCAGCAGCTGACTGCCATTTATCTGTATCCATGTGTCGGGGGTGGTCTCGCTACGCCGTGGTGTCCGTGATGGCCATGTCCGTGACCCGGCCCGTGTCCGTACCCAGACTCCATCATGGCCGGGCCGCCACGGCGCTGGCGACTGAAGCGCGAAAACATGCCCCCACCCCCGCCACCCACTGGATGCGGCTGACGACCGCGCTGCTTACGCTTGCTTCGGAAGCAACAGCAGTAGCAGCATAGAACCCAGAAGGCAATAAAGATGAAGCCGGCAATAGCAATGCCGATGATTGCGCCAGTCGCAAGGCGTCGTCCGCGTCCGGCCTGGTTCATTATCTTAGATATTGCTATCACGAGCTGGACTTTGAGGTGAACTAACCATTGTTTAGGTAGGTAGATACGCGATGAAGAGTAGGTAGGATTGTTGAGTTGGGTTGAACCCTATTGATGGAGTTGGTGGCTGATTTTGCCGAGGAACCGACTCTCTGTATCAGGTGATTTTCTGCGCAGAGAAGGCTTTTAGGTTGAGTGTACTCAGTATTCTGCCACGATGCTAAGAACGAGCCGCCTGCCCAACCTTATATCAATCCTTCTACTACGTCTTCTGGGCACACGACATCCTTGGCTTAGACTATTTCCTGGTCATATCGAATAGTTTCACGTCATGAACATGGCTTAGAGCGCTATGGCCTGGCTATGGTGGTGGAAACACGTCAGCAGGGAGCTCGTTGTGGCGTATTCCAAGAAAAGTCGTTATTTGGTAGCTCGAAGAGCAAGGTTTTCCCCATTACCGTAGCTCCGAAGTCGTAGTCTGTAAGTCATGTTCCAAGCCAGAAAACGGCAGAAGTGCCGTCTGCTCACCTTGGTGCTACGCCTGGCTCCACGGTGACTTCATCGTCCAACTTGGCTCGCCGTCGACGCGTGGCTGGTGTCTCGGTGGGGCCGGTCCAAACGGCACCTTGACGCGGCGCCAAGGTGGGCCGGCAATCCGGCACCGCCGACGTATTTTTGGTGTCTCCTCGGCAGCACCGAACCGGCTTTTTTACATTCAATGGCCTCATGAATAGACTTGGGAAGCCTGATTGGCACATTCGACAGAAGCGAATGATCGTAACTTACCTAATAACTCAGGCCTTACAATATTGAAGTCAGCAAGTAGGTGAAATCCGCGTCCTGCAAGAAAGCTCGAGGACACATTGAGGAAAAGTGTCGAAAGCCAGCCCGATACTCTCAGACATAAGACGCTTGTCCGGGTTCAGTTTCTGTATTCTAGGTGAGTTCCATCAGCGGCCAGTTGGCATTCGTACCGGTCAATGATTTGTGTGAGGTCCGGCTCATGACAATTGAAATTTTAAAGGTGACCCAAGATAATCTCGATGCCCCGCTAGTATGTAACAATTAGCCTGTATCCCACCGGGAACGGCCCACCAAAGAAGGGCTGAGGGAAAGAACATGGGTCCCAAGCCTCCGGGGAGTTGGCAGCTTTGAAATTCAATTTCGAGGAGTGTGGCTTCGATTCTGTACTTCGTACAGAGTACGGACCTTGACCGAAACCCATTATCGGCAACATTAAGTTAAGCTCAGTAGCCTTATACACATATAGATCTTGCAAGGACGAGCATGAACTATTTCCTATAAATATTTCGTAACTCCTTACAACCATTTGGCTAGGCATCATCTGCTGCTGCAACGCATACATGTATCGACGGCCGCGGAGACAATGACAATAAGTAGTGCTGGAATCAATCTGACTCTGATATGGGATACATTACGCCTAGAAGGCCGATGACCTCGGTACATTATTATAAAGCCGAACACAGGACAGCGACGCCTCGGACATCTCTTCCTGATGATCATAGACCAAATGTCATCATCATCACCCGTGATACGAATCTTGTGGAACATTCTGCCTCGAGTGCTTTGTGGGAGCTTATTTCAACGCCTGCGTTGCATCAATGTGTATGGGCTGACGGTAGCTACTGTTGCGGCGATAGTCAGAATGCCTCTATAAGCTGTATGGCTGGGAAGGGAGTGTAAATCGTCGATGGCAAGATAATCACCTCATCTGCCGCTTCTTCGCCCAGCACGGATCGCTTCGCGACCTCTCTAGCGACTCTTAAAATCTCCTCCGCGCTCTCCTCCAGGATACCCTCCATACCTCCTGTCGATGTAACTCTAATAACTCCTCCGACCCCCTCATCGACTCCTACGGGATCCACGGCAGCCAGCAGCAATTCGACCTGAGCAATCGGAATGGGGTCATTAGTGGCGCTTTGGGTAGTGATGTCGGTCTGGGAATAGTTGGAGTTGCGGCTGTGTTCTCTAGGCACAAGAAAAAGCAGATGGATGCAGAGTGAGCTAGGTTCGAGGCAAGTCTCAAGGATAATGCGAATAACTGGCCTGAAACCCGAGTACTCCTCTGAGCTCCCGGTCAAGCCGAATCCGCTTGAACTGGCCACCATCAGTTGAATTAGATTCAAAAAGAACACAATTCTTTGTGAATAATAATACCCATGACCCCTTGATTCTATCTTAATCCTTATAGACTCTAACTTTATAATCGTCTCTCCACTTGTCCTCAATAATGACGAGTTGGGCCTTTTGCACCTTGTCTAGATACCTGTCTTCTGGCACATCCTTGTAGTCGTCTCGGTCAATATCCATGTAGCCCTCTTTCGCAATGGTTCTTGGTGTGATCATCAAAGAGCGCCCTGGAGGATAGATTACGTTAGAGTAGATTGTTATCAAGTGGCTCAGGGTTTGTGACTGACCGTTGATGGACTTATCGCAAGCAACTCTCATCATGCAGTTTGCCACATCCTCTTGCTCCCCAAATTCGACACCATGGTCGATCAGCCACTTCTCGTACTCTGCAGTGCGGATCGCGCTCTTGATCCAGCACGGGGCCACATAGACGATCCGGATGCCTTGCTCCCAGCTAGAGCGTCTGGCGGTTCTCATGAATCCATGGAGGCCGTACTTGGTGGAAGTGTACTCCCAATTTCCTGGGGAGTCAATCCAGCCAACCATGCTTCCTGTGATGATGAAGCATCTGTCTCTATCCTCGGCTTCTGGCTGCTGTCTGAAGTAGTGAACTGCCAGTTTCCAAGTGTAGAAGGAACCCTTGAGATTGACATCGACGATGTTGAGATTAGGCTTGACTGGCTCCCCATTAGAGTCATCCAGATTCCATAGACTGTCTCCCGAACTTCGACTAATACCAGCGTTCGCGATGACGACGTCTACGCTTTTCGACGGGCTTTTGTTTTTTGCCGTCTCGAACATGGCTTTCTGCTGATCCCAGTCTCTGATGTCGCATTTAACAAACGTGCAACACACACCATTTGCATTCAGTTCTTGCTCGATATCTTTGCCCCTGGCATTAACATCGCCGAAAGTGACAAAAGCACCAGCTGCAACGAAAGACCGTACACATGTCTCGCCCATACCATTGGCACCGCCTGTAATTATAATCGACTTTCCCTTGACGTTGTTGCGATCAGGGATGATAGTGTGGTCGATTGGACCGTTGTAGGTGTACTGTGGGAGGGGCATGGTTGCAGCGTGTCCCGGTATCAACAGCTTAGATCAACTTTTCGGGGCAGAACAAAGTAGGGAGAGACTTAAAGAGTTAGGAAGCTTAGTTCCTAGTGTCCGGTGTACTTCAAATTTTGCAGTATGAATGATGAGCAGAAGCCCAGGCTCTTAATCGACCTGACGTCTCTTCAGAGTGCAACTCCAAATATTCCTTTGTTGTTCCCGGCTCTACACAACCGGAACCGAACCAGACGGGAGGGGAAAATTGGAGTCAGCACTAAACCCGTGAACGCCCCCAGGTCCCTGATCATTACCCCAGCCCCCCTTGCATCCCCCGCTGGGAAACCGTTTTGGGATAGCCGATGGCAATCCTCAAGATGGCTGACTTGTCGTGTATGCTTCGGCAATCTCATACACGGCAACCCAAAGAGGACGGTAAGGCCTAGTGGGTCCATAGCGTGGCTGGCAAATGGCTTGGCTGGATATCGTGTTAATCCGATGAGGCCATTCTCCGTTGGAATTGCCATAGTATGTGCCGTGTCCAATAAAGATAACGCGGAATGGGCTATCTCGGAGATCACTAGAGCGGAGGGTATTTTTCAAGACACCATCTCTCAACCATAAAGACGGAGAATCAGGGTGCTCGTCAGAGACTTCAATCTTTTGCTCAATCACTTGACAACGTGCGTTCCCGTACTTCAAATCCACTTCCATCAGCTCAAGTTTTGAGGCCTTACAAACTTACCCAATCTTTTCCTTTAGGTCAATCAGAAATAATGACTGCTTCTGTTGAAGCACCGACCATCGCACCGGTCGACCCTGGCCCAGTTGCAACATCTCGCGTTCCTAGCGACGTGCCACGAATGCCGGCACCAGAACTGCCAGAGATCGTCCAAGGCAGTACGAGATTTCCACAACCTGCAGTAAGCAGTCAGAATGGCGTTTGCGACGATCCTTTCAAGCTCGACACCAAATATGCCTACACCCCACGGAAGATGAAAGTGTTCACCATTGGCGCTGGTTTCTCGGGGCTACTCATGGCCCACAAGTTCCAGCATAGATTTCCGGAGATGAGAGGCATAGTTGAGCACACTATCTTCGAGGCACATAGCGAGGTTGGTGGTACTTGGCTTGTCAACAACTATCCCGGTGTCCAGTGCGATGTTCCAGCACACATTTATGTGAGTCCCCGGCATCAACCACCTCGCTCAACCAAGCCTGCTAATTAGATCTCTAGGCATTTCCGTTTGATCCCAACCCAGACTGGAGTCGTTTCTATGCGAGTGGGGCCGAGATTCTCAAATACATGAAAGACACAGTCAGAAAGTGGAATCTTGATCGCGATCTTCAGTTGAACACCAAAGTCGTTGGTGCTGTTTGGCAGGAAGAGCTTGGCCAGTGGAAAGTCACGGTAGAACACCAGGGAGAACAGCGTGACGAGTTCTGTCATGTCTTGATCTCTGCACAAGGTGTACTGGTTCACGAATCCTGGCCTGATATCCCTGGTCTACGAGATTTTGAGGGCCACATCACTCACTCAGCTCGCTGGGATCACGACTTTGACTACTCTAACAAAAGGATTGCTGTGATCGGAAACGGCTCTTCCGGTATCCAGATCGTGCCTCAGATGGCCAAGCTACCTGGCACCGACGTGATGAACTTCATCCGCGGACCGGCTTGGGTATACTATCGCGCGCCTCCATCCAAGCACCTTGGAAGGGACGACCCGGATCCTAACCCACGATATACCGACGAGGAGAGAAAGAAATTCCATGACCCTGAGTATCATCTTGAACATCGCAAGGGAATCATTTCGCGCACCAACAAGTCCTTCTACATATTCATGAAGGGCGAGAACAACAAGGAGGGCATGAGATTGGCAGCAGCACAGATGGCAGAAAAGCTGGGCCATGACCCAGAATTGTGTGAAAAGCTCGTACCAAAGTGGGAGTTGGGATGCCGTCGTATTACGCCTGGTCCTGGCTATCTAGAGTCATTCTTGCGACCAAACTGCAACATCACCAACAGTGCTATCATCAGCGTTTCGAAGAACGGTGTTCACACAGCCGATGGCAAGTTCTATGAGTGTGACGTCAGTAAGTAAAACCATCTAATATAGCTCGACTATTTTGCTTTTCGGCATATCTGACAAGTCCCTAGTTGTCTGCGCCACTGGATTCGACGTTTCTCATCGCCCAAGATACCCAATCGTCGGAAAAGAGAATGTTGATCTTGCCACGAGATGGGCAGAAGATCCTGACTCTTACGTCTCAGTTGCTGTTCCAGACTATCCCAACTACTTCATGATGATGGGACCCAACTGCCTAGGCGGCCATGGATCCTTGGTAGAGTCTCTGAACTGGACAGGAGACTACTTTGTGAAATGGGTGAAGAAGATGGCTACAGAGGACATCAAATATGTCGAGCCGAAACAAGAGGTTGTTGATGCTTTTATCAAGTACAGTGACCAAGTACACAAGACACTTGTATGGAGCGGCGGCTGCAAGAGCTGGTACAAGAGGAACCGTGTTGATGGCAGGGTCACAGCCCTGTTCGGCGGCAGTGCCCACCTCTTCAACCGGATGCTCACTAACATTCGCGGCGAGGATTTCAATATTTGCTACCGTACATCAAACCCTTTCAGGTTCATGGGCAACGGTTTCACGGAGTGGGAAATGGATTCAAAGAGCGACTTGTCTTGGTACGTGGAGAAGGCCGAGGTTTTACGCACTGGCGGAGTCTAGATTCGAGATGTAATTGTAGCATTTTCCGTAATAAAGTGTTTGATTAATCAGACCAAAAACTCCAATGCAGACTGCCATTGCGGATCAGTTGATTGCTACCTAGGTTTTTGTTTGTTTCTATGCCAACAAATGCAAAGGCTGTATCAACTCGTCATCTCGGCCCTCATCCAGGAACCATGAAGTCCAAACGATAATCCACAAATGGCTCGAACAAATCTTCAAACTGATTGACGAGTGTCTCGTGAAATAGCGCATTGTCTGGAGACGGAAAGCCTCTTGTCGCTGTGCCATGTGCCCAACCAGTCAAGAGACTGTCAGCTATTCCCCCGGTATGTTGTGTAGCGAATGGGAACAGTGCAGTCCAGTCGAAGTCATCCAGGCCTTCTCTGCCCATTGGCACTGCCTCGGCATTTGACGAACCAGGAACGGAAACCCCAATCCCATCATGGATGGGCTCAGTGGTCTCTGCCTCCGGCCTTGCGGCCCTGACCGCACCTAATTCGGTACCCCTTAGTCGTGAGAAACCCTGCCGAATGACGTTGGCGGAACCCCACATAATCTGAAGCTGGTCTGCTGCCCGCACGAGGATATCCAGACAGTCATTGGCATCTCTCGCCAGGTGCGGGATTTGACAGGCCTGGAGAAGTGGTATGAATGCCGTCCCAGTGTACCAGCAAGTAATGGCCATCAAAAACCGGGTATTGCCGCGAGATAAGATGTCGCGCAGTATCCTCGCGATACAGGATGCTGCTAGAATAGCTGGAGGAAGTGCTTCTGGCAGAGTATTGGCAGAGCGTTTGAGGTGAAGAACAATGATGGTGGTGAGATATGGAAGGTGTAACTGATGCACATCTTTGTCAAAGTTCTGAGTGCGAGCTGAACCGATGGGTAGTTGCAGGTGTGGAGGGAGTGAATTGACCCAGTCCACCAGCTCCTGTCTGTGATGGTCGGGTGAAATCTCCGCCGTCGGCAGCGTCGAACGTGAGAGTGTTTTGGCAATTTTCCCGATAATAACACAGAGACGAACCCAATAAATGAAAATTTCCCCTCTCCTTTGAGACCTGACATCGCTCGGAAAGTCCGATAGCGTGGGCTCTTGAATGTTGCAGTCATCGAGATCGATGATCGCTGGCTTACTCTGACACAAGGCAGTCAAGCGCTCTCGAGCCTAAAGTATCTCTGAGCAAATTTTGCATGAGGAAATGGTTGCCAAGTCACTTACAAATGCGGTCCACCAGATCCTCCTTCGCAATCCCAGGTTCAAGTTGCCGGAAACGACTTGGCTAGCTGTAGGCTCACGATGGAGATTCATTTGCTGCGCATGACGAATAAGGACCGACGTCCACCACCATGACGAGTGTCGATGGACTGTGCTTGGGGGCCGTGGAGCCCACCAATAAAACAGAGAAATGGCCATGAGTGTAGTCAAGCCATCTGCCTCTTCATCTTCGTAAAATATTGTACGTGCCCTCTTGTAGTACTCGGCCGGTCCTTCGTAAGGAACCAGGGGAGGTTGCACATTGCTTGCTGCAGTTGCCAACGCATTTGCAAGGAGAGGAGATCGCGCAATATCGCTCGCAAGGGTATCCGAATCTAAAACCGGACACCAGGCATAGCAATACTCGAAGTAGGTTTCGGCAAAGCTTTCTTGAAGATCCTGTTCATGGGGATTCGAGCGACTGTACTTGTGGTCCAAGCACGCCTTTAATGCCTGTTTCTCAGCGTCAGACTGATTCTCGGGCGCATAGACCTGTAAGAAACCAGTGTCGATATCTCCAGTATGGCTCTCTGCAACGCCCTCAGTGCGTGCATCGCTGCTCTGAGATCTCTGAGATGGCGATAGTGCAAGATGGACTTCTTGGGAGCGCATAATCGGGGCAGCTGAATACGGGGACGAGGCATGTCTAGGCTGTTCTGATACTGAGTTGCGAGAGCGGGAAGGTGGAGGTGGCGGAACGAATTCATTAAAACCTGTTGACAGAACATGGATGGCATCGGCAACGGCATCCGTTTGTGAGGCGGTTGCTTCATCACCAGAAGCCGATGTCGCTGGTGGTGTTGGGACACGACTTGAGTGACCTGGTCGAACAAGACGTCGCCGTTTTGTCCGCTTCGAAGGCCGAAGATGGCACTCTTTCTCCGAGGCATCACAGTTCGTACAACTCTGGTATCCTTCAGAAGTCCTGGCCTAAACGTGGTCAGAGCGATCCGAAAATATTGTGCGTCTCTTAAGACAAACCTGAAGATCGCACTTGACCTTCTTGCCGTGACAGACTACACAGACAAGCTCGGCCCGCCGGCGCTTGGGCTGCGAGGCATCGAAAGGGAGCCATTCACTGATCATCTCCGTCATGGCAGCTCGTGGGATTTGGACAGATCGTTCAGGGCAAGGTTATTCACGAAAGACAAAGTCTAATTCCGACAATCCCTTGAACGGACCAGACGAGGTTGCAGTGAGATGAGGAAAGTCTGCGTCTGAGCCTGGGCCCAGAGCCCGAGGGGGCGGAGATGGGGTGCTGGAGCTTGGGCCGGCTGCGGAGAAATGCGGGGAACGGGGTAGTCGGTCACAGTGAAGGATCTTGGATTCTTGGGACGTGGGAGGGATTGGATCAGACAAGGGAGAGGAGGGGAAGGGGGGGAAAGGAGGGACGCTTGTGACTTGGGGGGCCCTAGGCTGATATTTATTTAGTACATTAGGGGATTTACTAGGCTTTTGGGGCTTTGAACCAATGGGCCATGGGGCCTGGATGCAAAATGTGATTCGTACGTGGCTTTCCACATCAAGGATGGCGTTGCCAAGTCGTGGGGTTTAGCTGGGTGGTTGTTGACTGTGGTCCCAGCAGAGTCAATCCTATAGAACCACCAATTCCTAGCATCTCACTCAAGCTGCCACGTGAGCCGGTTACTTGGAACTCAGACCTCGACTTTCATCGCATCTCCTTCTCAAGCTACTTTATTCTACAGTTCAGCTCTTTCTTAATGCTGATTCTGCCGCTCAGCGACCTACATGGGAGCATTCTTGATGGCTGCAGTGAACTCATCCTTGAAGAGGATAGACTCGCGGAGTCTACTTAAGTGAACGTTCTGTCTGATGACTGGACGGGAACTGTAAAAGGCCTAAAGAGTGATGATTTCATTAGGAAACTCGGTATTAAGTATACGAATTTAACTGAATCATTCAGACTTGACTGCGTTCTGGTCCATTCCTCCAGCCCGAAGAGCAGCACGTCGAAACAGCAAAATTAGTAGAAAGCAAGTATCTGACGCTCCGCGATAAAAGCACGACCATACATAATCCACCTAGAGGATATACCTGAACTGAGGGTTCTGTAGCTTGGTCAGCATTGTCAAATACTGGGAAACACATGGGTCAACGCACCTTCATATCGGTGAGATCGTCCTCGTAGGCGTGATCAAACCCCTCCATGATACCGGCCTTGTCACGCTTGTTGTTGTACCAGATGCAGACAAATCTATAAACGAGACTGAGCACTCCCGCAGCTAGAGATGTAATCACAACAACGATGAAGCCAGGGGCATAGTTGGGCGCATCTTCTTTCCGGAAGACCAAAGGGCCGACAAAGTTGCCTGTTCGGGGGATTAGTCCTCGTGGAATCGTGGCCACGAAAAAGACAGGCTTGACATACCGAGGCAGTATCCAATGTAGAGGCCAGACGAAGCAATTGAGCGTTTGGTGTAACCTGAAGTGTTGGCAATCTGAAGACCCATAAGAACGGCGTATCCTCCTCCGACGGACGGTAAGATGTAGGCTGCGAAGAGAAGAGCCCCTTTGGCAGACCTCGGGAGTAGCCATAGCAGGAGAGCAGCGAGGGTGGTTCCCATCTGTGCACCAAACACAATCCAGGTTCGGCAATTCTTGAACTTGTATGCCAGGTAAGGCATAAGGAGTTGTACAGTGCCTCCATATGCACCCGCCGGCATAGTAAGTAAAAGGGAGTTGAGAGTGCTGAATCCGAAGCCGTTGATGATGATGGGAACAAATGTCGAGATGGGTCCATTCGCAATCATGCAGAGGAATGCAATGGCAAAAACCAACCAAAACTTGATGTCAAGACCCAGCTCGCCAACTTGCTCCATCTTGTAGTGGGTGTTGCGTACGCCCGAGTTGTTACTTCGCAACCGTGCAACCAAGATGTATCGTTCTCTCTCATTGAATCCCTTTGCTCGAATGGGGTCGGGAGGAAGGACAAAGTACAGGAGAAGACCCCAGACAATTGTCAGCGACCCGGCAAAGTAGAACATGTATCTCCATGAAGAGACACCGCCGTTGAGCTTGCCGAAACCATAGTTAATCAGTGGAGAGAATATCGAAACGTAGCCCGTGCAGCTGTACCAGATACTGTGTTTGTATGTCCGTTAGTACAACCGTAAGCTCTCCTCAAGACTATGATGCAACTGGTTGACGTACCCCATGCGCATGGCTTGTTCGTTCTTTTTGTACCAACTTCCGACGATGAGCATGAACATTGGACTGATTCCGCTCTCTAGCAGCCCGAGGCAAAATCGTTGGGCGTAAAGGCTACGATAATTTGTGCATACAGTCGTCAGTAACAGGGTGAGGCCCCAGAGAGTGACAATAACCGAGGCGACTCGCTCGATGGGGAATCGTTGAGCCAGAATCATGGTTGGGTAGGCACCGACGATGAATCCAAGATAGAAAATGGCGGCCGACATCGAATATCGATCCCCAACTGTCAGGTTCAAGTCGGTTCGCAATCCGAAGAGAGCCTGTTCAACCGCAAGTCAGTGGCTTGATGGAAAACTACAACTCGAGGCCCGATGGATTGCAGGAGGGTTTGCTTACCGCCTGCGAAAGCATAGCTTTGTCATAATATTGGAGACCGTATGTCATGCATAGCACTGGCATCAATCTCCAATCTATCTTTCTTCTGAGTTTCTTCTCTTCTTTCTCTGTCCATTCAAAGTCGCCGGTGTAGCCTTCGAGCACCTTGAGCGCCTCGTCATTGTGTACAGTGTCAACAGTAGCGCTCGGCTTCATTTCTGCAACACCATCTGGTCGCTCCACCTGCTGAACACTTTCTGCAGACTTGGCGAGATCAGACATGTTTGCTAAAAATTGAACTCGGATGTCGACTTGTAGGATCCCGAAGAGATAGCCACATCATACGAGGGAAACCAAGTCAATGTTATAAAAGAAGCAGGCCTGCCTTAGCGCCTCCTGTAATCCGGGGAACCGCGAGCTAACGAGACTTCTCTATGAGCAAACTGCAATGCAGGCAGGAATAGTTGACTGGGGAAGGACGCTGGATCAGCCGGCTTGCATCGAGAACGTGGTCCCTAATCCCGGGGGTCTGGATCACATCGTGGCACTCGTTAAACTGGGTGGCTGTCTCACTGACACGGCACTTCGGTAATTCAAGACGGGTTACCGGCCACAAGAAACCTTGTAGTGTAGGGGAGCAACTACACCGCTTAGGGGTAACCGACCGCCGAAAGCGCCCGTAAACAACTTGGAAATTCTCCCCCGCAAGGCCATAGCTCGGCGCTACTGAGGGGCCGGCAGATCTTTCTGTGGTTCTTTTCTGGCTCCTTGTTCACGGCGAGCTTTTTCATGATACCAACAAACGACCCGAACAAATGATTGCATGCACGAGACCTGATCGAATTTAGACGAAGTTTCCTTATCATTTACTGATATTACAGAAATGCCTCATACTGCATATTCACAACCTCACAAACGAAGCGTCACTATGCCACGCAAAGCTCCTGTCGTTTCGTTGCCAGAAGGAAGGGAGACGGTGGTTGTGAAGATGATCAACCCTGTCAACTTTGGGCCGGCTATCCTCAAGCGTTTCATGGCTCCTGATGTTTCGGGTCTGGAAACTTTCAAAACGTCCCCTTCTCTCTGCTTTCTCCTGGAGCATCCTTCTGGTCGAAAGCTGGTATGGGATCTAGGGATCAGAAAAGACTACAACAACTATGCACCTTCGATAACTAATTACTTGCCAACCACGAATTATGACATTCAGGTGAAGAAAAATGTGAAGGATATTTTGGAAGAAAGTGGTGTTGCTCCGGAGGATGTCGAAGCAGTGATCTGGAGGTACGAAGAGCAGACGCCATGTTTTCTTTTCCACATCTTCTTTCCTCTTGCGTACGAAGCGATATCCTAACCTGATGTGACTATCCAGCCACTGGCATTGGGATCACATCGGTGATCCATCCACGTTCCCGAAAACGACAGACTTGGTCGTTGGTCCAGGATTTAAGGCGGCGATGCTTCCGGGAGCACCTGCAAACCCCGATTCTCCTATACTCGAGAAGGATTATGCGTAAGTCATTGCAAAAACCCCAATCATGATAGACTGGCGCTTGTGGCTTACAAAATTGTACCAATTCCAAGTGATCGGAACTTGAGAGAAATCTCGTTTGAAGAGGGGCCTCAGACCATTCGCATCGGGCGGTTCCCGGCATTCGATTACTTCGGAGATGGCTCTTTCTACTTGCTGGATAGCCCAGGCCATGCCGTGGGTCACCTATGCGGACTAGCCCGGACAACTCAAAGTCCGGACACGTTTATTCTTCTTGGAGGTGACGTCTGTCACTACGCAGGAATCTTCCGGCCTTCAAAGCATCTGCCTGTTCCCGCGTCAATCTCACCCCATCCTTGCCAGCCGCACGGAGATACCGCACTTTGTCCTGGTAGCGCTTGGGACCAGCTCCAGAAGTCTCGGGGTAGAGCATCCACAGATACACTCTTCGATGCAACCTTTGGTCTGGACCTTCCTATGGTGGGAAGGACAGTAGGATGTCTCCAAGAATTGGATTGTGACGAGAACATCTTTGTCATTATAGCTCATGACTCGACAGTCAGAGACGGTGTGCCTCATTTTCCCAGCGGTCTCAACGACTGGAAATCAAAAGGCTGGGGGGAGAAAGTTAAATGGTCATTCTTTCGCGACCTGGAGTCGTACTGGGACTCGAAGGGGCTGCTGTAGAAATCGGGCCTAATTTATAGAATACGCATCTTCATGCAGTTGCCCACTAGAATGTCCTGAAAACTTACTAAGGCATCTGTAGAGTAAACGTTTATTTAACTTCCGCTTGGTTCCATTACTCTATCTATTTGCGACCCTGTACCCCGATTTTCGTGTTGCACGGAATAACTGAACTGGAATATTTTCGCCCGAAGACACACAGAAGTTCTCAGTATCACCTGTTGACAAGTCTCTGCAGGATAGTCTCTTCAATAAGTCAACTCCGTGCCTTGGCTACCCTACCAAGGGACTAGTAAATGAAGGAGTCAGTACGAATGCATGGTCTGGATGCCCTGAGTCGCCTACTTTTAATTACCTTTGCCATGGCTTGCAATTCACCTGAGCGCTGCATTGCGGTAGGACTAGGGCATTACGGCACTTTCCTAATTGGGATAGCCGAACCCTCCGAGCGCGCCGAGCCGAAGTATATTGGTCTTCCGCGGTAAGGTTGGGTGACATTCTACCGCCGGCATCCCCGCGAATCCCCTCTTCCGTCTCCACATGACCCCAAGCCTCAGATCTCTGCCACTGCAGACTAACTACGTTACTCGGTGTTCATTATAATTGTGCAAACACCCTAATCCACTGTTGTTCAAAGCATCGAGTCATACTTCTACATCGATAGTACGGAGTACTTCAAGCCCAGATTCGGAACTGTCGTGATCACAGTTGCACGTCAGAGTTCAGTTTAAGCCAGGACTTCACATTGTCGCAACCATGGCACAGGGGTCCGAACTAAAGCCTAACAGCACAGCGCCGTCAAGCTTCCAATCTGCCAACCAAGAACTTGACTACGATGTCTTGATAGTTGGTGGCGGCCTCAGCGGCATTTTCTCACTGTATCGTGTGCGGGAACTCGGGTTGAGAGTAAAAGTTCTTGAAGCTGGTTCTGCTGAAGGAGGCACTTGGTTTTGGTATGAGCACTCTGCAGGAACAATACGTGGCGCATAGGCTAACATGAGTGTAGGAACCGATATCCAGGAGCTCGATTTGATTCAGAGAGCTATTCCTACATCTTTTCCTTCTCTCAAGAAGTGCTGGATGAATGGGACTGGACTGAGCATTTCTCGCCTCAGACGGAGACTTTACGCTACATCCAGTATCTCACCAAGAAGTTCGACCTGAAAAAAGACATGCAATTCAATACGCGTATCCAGTCAGCTCGCTTCCAGGAAGATTCCAGGTCTTGGCTTTTGACCGATGGAAATGGGATCACTTACACCTGCCGTTACCTGGTGACAGCTATGGGTATTCTCAACGAACCCACTCTGCCAAACATTCCCGGAGTTCACGACTACAAGGGAGAGGCATGGCATACAGCCCGATGGCCTGGAGACGGCGCCAGTCTTGAAGGCAAGCGCGTGGCAATCATCGGCACAGGCGCAACTGCTATCCAGACAATCCAGGAAATTGTCAAGACAGTTGGCTCTCTGACTGTATTTCAACGAACTCCCAATTGGACTGCACCACTACGGAACACGAAGATCAGTTCAGAGGAGATGGCCGATATTCGAAGGCGGTATCCTGAGATCTTCCGGCAGTGCTTGGACTCTTACTCGTGTTTCATACATGTTGGTGACACGAGAAGTGTCTTTGACATGGAAGAGAAAGAGCGCCTGGAGCATTGGGAGGAACTTTATGCACAGCCCGGATTCGCCAAGGTGCTCGGTATCTCGGGCGACATTTATACCAACCGGGAAGCGAATAAACTTTACAGCGATTTCCACGCAAACAAAATCCGCCAACGCGTCAACGATCCCAAAGTTGCCGAGAAGCTCATTCCCAAGAATCACGGTTTCGGTACTCGCCGGGTCCCGCTTGAAAATGGATACTACGAGGCATTCAACAGATCGAATGTCCACTTGGTTGACATTACGGAAACTCCAATTGATCACATCACTCAAAAGGGGATAAAGACGAGCGAGGAAGACTTTGAATTCGATGCCATCATCTACGCGACAGGATTCGACGCCATCACTGGTTCGTTCCGAGCTGTCGACTTTCAGGGTATCGGGGGTACACAGCTTACAGATGTTTGGAGCGAGGGCATTCAGACCTTCCTTGGCTTGACTGTCAAGGGGTTCCCCAACATGTTCATGGTCATGGGACCGCACCAGATGTTTGGAAACATCCCCCGAAGCATCGAATACGCTGTAGAGTGGGTGGCAGACTTCATCCGGTATGCTCGAGACAATAACATCACATCTGTCGAGGCTACAGATGAAGGCATGCGCATGTGGACGGATCATGTATGGAAATGCGGAGAAGGTCTTCTGGCCAACGAGGTGGACTCTTGGATGACGGGTGTAAACAAAAACCTGGCTCACAAGCAGAAAAGATCCATGACGCGGTACAATGGACCTGCACCTGGGTATAGAAAGCGGTGCGATGAGGTGAAAGCCAGGAATTATTCCGACTTTGTGCTTGGATGATTTTGTCAGGTCATTAGATAGGGTTCACTGTAGTAATATTAACTTGAGTCTTTATCAAGAACATGAGACAATTGAAGGCATGGTATAAAGGTAGATACTTTACCTAAGTACTTACCCCAAGCAATATTGCCCTCACATGATTAGACTTTGCCCATCTGCATATCGTTCCTCTCGCTCGTCTAAAGTCCTCTCGATGGCATAGTTCCAATGGTGCATTCCCTCATGATACCATTATCCGTCTTTGTGAGTTGACATGTACGTTTCCCTTCCAACTATGGGTCTCACGCCTAGAAGGATTGGAATTCTTCGCGCCACAGACATTTCTAGTATTACTTCAAGTTATTCTTAAGTAGCCGTGCCCATCTAATGCTCGTGAATCTTGAACTCTCCTGTGGCAGTCGGGTTAGTCAGTGCCCAAGTAATACCGCTGTCTGTAGTTTCGTCCCAGTCTCTCGACGCTGACAACTTATCTCCGAACCGTCGAAACCCGTGTGGAACGCCCTTATAGACATGAACATCAGTGGGAACACTGTGCGATAGATTAGCAATCACTTTCCTGCGTTCCAAGGCGTAAGAGTCACCCACCCAGCCTCTGTGAGCATCTTGGCGTATAGTAAACCCTCATCTCTCAATGCGTCCAGGCCGCAAATTCCAAAGGTCGTCGGAGGTAGCCCTTTCACCTGATCCGGGGTTGCATTGCCCGGGTTCAGTCTTAGGTCATTGGGATCTGGGTTCTCAACCTTGAGAAGGCCGACGAAAAGGTCGATCATGGGTCGCGGCAAGATTGGAGCGTTTTCGTTTTCGGGGTACGATGAGACCGACGTGCTTTTCATCTTCTTTAACAAGCCATCGTAACAATCAACATGCGCCAGGCAGGGGATCATCAGAACCTGCCCAGCAATAGAGGGTAACCCCGAGGGAAGATTTCCCAGGTGCTGAGCGAGTGTCAGAGAGGCTGTCAATTGCCCACCCGCTGATATGCCTCCAACGACAACTTTAGCGGCGTCACCGCCGACCTCCTTGATGTTGGCATGCAACCAAATGAAAGCATCCTCAGCATCATTCCATGCTGTCGGGTAGACGTGTTCGGGTGTATGACGATAGTTCACATTGACAACGAGCACATTTGTGCTGATGACAATGCGAGAACACGTTGCATCTTCGGAGGTCAAGGTACCGAAGAGAAATCCACCTCCGTGAAAGTAAAGGTAGACTGGCAAGGGTCCATCGCCCGCTGCCTTGGGTCGATAGGTTCGGGCTTCGAGTGTCGCTCCATCACGTGTAGGGATTGTCCAGTCGATTACTCGGACTTTGTCTTCCATAGGCTTCATTGCTTCCACGGCCAATTCATCGCGAACTTTGTTCATGACATTTTTGCGTTCCAATGGAGAAAGGTCGGTTTGGGGAGGAGGAAGACCAGCTTCCACCGCCAGCCACTCTTCGCTGGGGCCACCGTATTTCGAAAAGTCACACATTGTTGCTTACAAAACGTTTTTGGAGGAGGTTTCAAAGAACTTGGAATCGAGAAAGGCGAAGTGAGTGGTTTCACTCCAAGTTGTGTACAGTGGTTTGTTCCATGACAGGTTGTACACAGCACAGGCCGAGGTTCGGTCAAACCAACGCAATTTGTCATAGTGAGGAGGGGTAATAAGCCTCAAGACTAATTTAGCTTCATAACAAGGACAGCGTGCCGAGGTCCTGCGGGGAAACAGATAGCCCAATCGCGCCTCACATTCGCCGGTTATGATATGATTCCCTTAACGGTTATGCTGAGGTTCGGCTCTGGTGACTCCGGCAATGTACCAACTTGACTGCCAGCGGTTCAGCTAGCATTACCGGACAGAGCATTCCTACAGCTGAGAACCCTACGGCAAGAAGTCCACTTTCTTATGCAGTTGTTTCACAACTCATAAGCACTCATTCTAATCCGACCCCACTAAAATGACGCCGTCCGGGTTTCCCCAAACGAGTTATCCGTGTTGCCGGTGCAACTACTCCAATGTACTACATGGCAAGCTTTAAGTGGAATTCAGGTCGAGCTATTTCATATGATGCGTTATAGATGTGGTAGATTCGAAAGTCACGAGATCGGTCTGCTTGTCAAACTCAGCAGTTAATCAATTTTGTGTCGCACCACGTACCACGCACCGCATTACCAACAACAGCCATGTCAGAAATTCCAAGCGAACCACCGTCTCGATCCTTCAAGGGCAAAGTGGCCATTGTCACCGGAGCAGGATGTGCAGGAGATGGCATTGGGAACGGGCGTGCCATTTCTATCCTCTTAGCTGATGACGGCTGCAACGTCGTTTGCGTCGACAGAGACATGTCCTGGGCGAGCAAAACCTGCGATATGGTAGCCACGAAACCTGGGAGGGGCGAAACTCTTGCCGTCGAGGGGGATGTGACATCTACTACTGATTGCGAAAAAATCGTACAAATGGCATTGGGAACATTCGGTCGAGTTGATATTCTAATCAATAACGTGGGAATCGCGGGAGCTGCAGGTACTGCAGTTGACGTGGACATGGAGCAATGGGCAAAGGGCCTCGATGTCAACGTTTCTAGCATGGTTCTTATGGCTAAATATGCCATTCCCGCCATGCTCAAAAATGAGGGAGAAAGCAAAGGTGCAATCGTCAACATGGGCAGCGTCGCTGGTCTTAAAGGAGGCACTCCGCACCTGTTATATCCGACAAGCAAAGGCGCAATTGTCAACATGACACGAGCGATGGCTGCACATCACGCAAAAGACGGAATTCGGGTGAACTGCGTCTGCCCAGGGGTAAGCCTGCGTCTCCCTATTTTGCACTCTCACCAAGGATTGACAAGCTAACCAAATGGCGTGTTCTATTGCGCGTAAAGATGTTGTACACACCCATGATGTACGCTGGTGGAATGAGTGAAGAAGCGAGAGCTGCAAGGAAGGGAAGAAGTCTTCTCGGAACGGAAGGAAACGGCTGGGATGCTGCTGGTGCTGTTGTCTTCCTAGCCAGTAATCATGCAAGATGGATGACTGGTGTGATTCTGCCAGTCGACGCTGGCACCACCGCAGCTGTCGGAATAGGAATGACCAAGGCTGCCAGTGTCAATGGCTAGTATGTATGTACTTTGAGATATCTTCAATGCACTTCTTGAGAAAGGTGATATTGCTAGAGCCTACATGTATGAAAGCACGTACGACTTAATGTCCAAGCTTTTGGAAAGATCAAATCATCAGGTCATTCGTGCATCAGAGCGACTCTGGCTTCGATCTCCCCTCTTTCTAAACGTTCCAAGACATCGGGAAAGTCGCGCAGTCTTGCCGTCTCAACTCTAGGCCTGATCTTCCCTATTGCGATGAGTTGCAGAACTTCCCTCAGGTCTTTCACCTGACCTCCATAAGAGAAGATGTAGCTGAGTCGCTTTCTAGTTCCAATCTTCATGTGTATGGTGTTCTCGGTGTCCAAACTACCGATACACAACAGCTTTCCGCCTCGACGAACTAAAGATTCGTGTAAGGTTTGATAGATCTTCCGTGTCAGATGAATTTTGGGGTGTAGGAATTCTTACCTATCTGCTGGGCATCCTCAAAAGTCTGATGAGTACCAACAAAATCAAGGACAGTGTCTATTTTCCCGGTCAAGCCTTGTTCCATAACAAAGTCCTGAACTTTCTTCCCCGGTGGAACTAAGTCTGCCCGAGGCACCCCAATCGCGGCTGCTTTCTCAAGCAAACTTTCCCTGATATCAGAGACAATAACTCTTGCCCCAATGTTGAGGATAATTTGAAGAGCATTGAATCCTAGTCCTCCAAGGCCGAAGAGAAAAACGGTCTCGTCTGGTTTGACCTCGCCTCGTCGATGAACAGCGTGGTAGGCGGTGGTCACAGCGTCAGTGGCCACAGCAGCCTCAGCGGGCGAAACTCCTTGAGGAACATGGGCAAGTCCACGTACATCGATGGCTGCATACGGTGCATAGAACCCATCTTGGCCGATACCAGAGTGATGCCCAACTTCGCAAATCTGAGCCAGGTCCCGCGAACACTCATCGCACTGAGAAGCTCCACAGCCTGGGACAGCATTCAGAGCCACGATGTCGCCCTAGAAACAATCAATTTCGAGAACCAGATTGGCAACCGACCTAATGATGTATATGATTGCTTACCACTTTGAATTCCGTGTCAAGCATCTGATCCCCGACCTTGATGATTTGACCGCATCCTTCGTGGCCCTGGAGTCACGTTAGCAAGGCAAAGAAGTAGACTTCAAGTTGCTTCTAGCCTCTTACGAGGATGAATTTTTCTTGGAACCAGCCGGGCTGTTTTTCGATGGTAAGAAGCGAGTGATCACTTCGGCAGACTATGGGTTTTATGATGTGAGTCACTATGTCCGATGTCTGGTCCCTTCAATTGTTATGAGCTTACCCCCAGAGGCGAGCATCTTGCACAATACGCCCGTTGGCGAGGGAACAGGTACAGGTACCTCTTCCCAAATCTAATTCCACATGTTCGAATCATTAGCTTTCGGGGTTTGAGCCAGTGTAGTCACGCACAGGTTTCGGATTGCCCTTGTGCTTCCTCCAAGCAAACATAGTGTCTGGGACCTGCATGGCTATTGGCTGTATTGGAGCTTCGAATTGTGATTGGGTAGTTTACTCCGCAGCGACAATATTAGAAATGAGAACTTGACCATGAAATGTTTGTAGTTTGGCAGGGTTAATCTAGATAACCTTTACACCCAGACCACCAGCGCTGCAACCGGCTTACTCATATGGGCACAGCCGAAGTTTGCCGACGGACTAAGGTAGGTAACCACGCGACCAACTGTCAAAGTAGCAAGCTGGGAACACGGAAATGTCTAAGTGAGGGTGAGAAGCTCATGCAGTCTCGATGTCTTCACAATACTCAATATATTATGGTCCCTGGTATCGAGAAACGTTGTCTTGTAGATCTAACCCTCCGACAAGATGTCCCCCAGACTTCAACATCCCGGTTCAATTATAACTTTGCGGCGCGGCGCTGCTTCTCCCGGTCTCTCAGGACTCTTCTGAGTATCTTGCCCGAAGGAGACTTTGGGATCGCATCCACAAACTCGATGCCTCCCTTGATCCACTTATGAGGCGCTTTCCTGGCCTGCACGTACTCCTGAATCTCCTTGGCGGAACATGACTCCGATTTGACGATGTAAGCCTTCGGGATTTCGCCGGCACGATCGTCTGGCACAGAAATGACGGCGCAATCTGCCACGCTTGAATGGCCCAATAGGCACGCTTCCAACTCAGCCGGAGCAACTTGATGACCCTAAGTGACCCCAGTCAGTCTTTGCAAAAACGATTGAGCAGAATGACTATTGGAAGCTCGTACCTTGACTTTGATGAGTTCCTTTATTCGGTCCACGATCCAGAGATGCTCCTTCCCGCTAGGAGCCTTCCTCATCTCCCCAACATCTCCTGTCTTGATGAAACGGCCGTTTTCGGTATCGACGAAAGTCTCGCGGTTTGCAGACTCGTTGTTGAGGTAACCGAGCACAACACTTGGCGACTTCACCCACACCTCACCAGGCTCATTGTACTTGTTGACAGGCTTGTCGTCAGCATCCACGAGCATAATCTCGAAACCCGGCAATACTAAGCCAGAACTGCCGACGACGATGTCCCTTGGCGTGCCGGAAGTGACGACAACGCAGGTTTCTGTCATGCCATACCCAAGAGTTATCTTCCATGAGGGATATCCGGAGAGCAGCGCATTGGTTGTCTCCAGCCCTAACGGTGCCGCTCCAACCCACACCCGCTTGACAGATGATAGGTCGTATTTCCGTAGTGTTTCGAAATTGTTGATCATTGCGATAATCAGCGGCGGAACCAAATAGAGGGTATTGATCTTGAATTTCTCAATTGTGCGGAGATACGTGTGCAAGTCGAATTTTGGGAGCACGATCACCGAGTCGCCCCGATATGTTGAGGCGTGACAAATTATAATGAGGCTGTAGATGTGAGACTGAGGTAGGAGGCCAAGTCCGATGTCGCGATGCCCCGGAGAAATGGCGTCTCGGTCTGCTTGATCAAAGAGTGACAGCTGGATTATGTTTGCAATGACATTCTTGTGTGAGATCATGACCGCTTTCTTGAATGGATTGTCAATAAGCGAGTCCTACGTCTGCTGGGGTGCAGGTACTTTGGGTCCTTACCGGTAGGCCAGAGGTGCCGCTGGAGTAGCAAAGAAACGCAGTCTGTCTTTGTCCTTGACCGGGCTTCCATTTGATTGGCTCAAGTTGTGGCAAGCTTTGGCCGTGAAGAGTAAGCTCTGCAACTGTTTTATATTTTGAGTGCTCCGCTTCCTGTTGGCTAGGCAGATCGCAGAGATATATGCAGTGCTCTGGAATTTCAGCAGCTTTTGCAGCGTTCAATGCAACGGGGAGAAGAGACTGGACAGTGAAAAGCGCTTTGCACTTCGAGGTCACGAGCTGGTGCGTGAGCTCCTCTGCGTTGTACATTGCGTTTGCAGGAGAAGAGATGCCGTTCACACGATGGACGGCCCAAGACAACCCCATGACGTCCACCTATTTTCAACGAGGTTAGCGGAAATCTTTAGAAGTCTGACGATTTCAAGACCTGCAAAACATACAGTATTAAGGGCAAAAATGCCAATCACCTTGTCAAACTCACTCCCCTGATTGACACTCCATCCTAGCTCCTGGGCTATTGATCTCGCAAGGGCTTCAACGTGAGCTTTCTGTTCTTTGGCCGAGATACTGTACCCACTCAACCCGCAAGTGTAGGAGTCAAGTGACTTCGCAACTGGGTGCCGTCCATATTGCTCATCGAACATGAAGTCGCAGAGGGGTACTGTGTCCGGAACGCTTGACAGCTGGGGGAGGGATTGGTCGGGAACGAACAACATCGCGGCAACGGGCTTGTTCAGCGTTGTTGAGTACAGTCTCTCAACCACAGGGAACCCTCGACGACCATTCGAGACGCCCAAAGATTATGTTGATTTCTTTTATCGAACACTCGTTCGCCCGGTTAGATCTATGTCTTACACGGAAGTTGGCGAGGTTCAGCTCTGGGCTAATCCCAATTAGGATTGCCGACAACCCCACGACACGCAGTGCCCGCCCTTGGAGTGGTACCGTGGTACTTGGTTCAAGGGGCCATCCTTCCCGAGGGCCCCACTAGAGCAGACTCGGCTTTAAGCAGGGTGATTGTGACCCAGGTCGTGCATACGGGATATGGGCATGAAAGATCGGGCTATCTTTGACGATCCTCTCTTGCTCGCGACGTGGAGGGACGCGGCTTGGTCCCAAGATCTAGTCTTGCCTTTAGTAGTAATATCATCGCGACACACACCGGGTCAAGAGCCGGCTCCGAAGCCGGGGTAGATTAGCAAACAGTCTCATAATCATCTCTGCCCGGATCATCTGCCGGCTATGAAGATAACAGTGAGTTCGATCATCGTTGAAGTCGAATAACTATTTGTCAGACATGTGCCTATTAAGGTGAAAATGGCCTGGAGCCATTTGGAGAACCCAATTGAGTGAAGGTGTGACTGCGAAATTCTTCACAATCTGTCCGTGTTACTCCGCCTTTACTGCAGCTGTTCAAGCCGAGGTGCAGATCCACAAGACATATCGTCAGAAACCTATTATTCATAGCATCCGAGGGGAGTCGGGAGAGGGGACTGTATCACCACTACATGGCGAGGGGCTCAGTCAGTAAGCAGAGCGACTATCATGCCTCGAGGCGGTTGAATGTTGGATTTGCTATGTATACTATCCTGCAGCCTCTGAGTCTGGGGTTTACAGGGGATTATTAATCCACTCATGAGATCCTCGTCAGCTCCAAGCGTGAAAAAGAACGCTGGTGTTGTGGCGGCGACATCATATATGACCGAGAGGTTGGCAACTGGAGAATTGGTGCGCAAGCTTC
Organism: Colletotrichum godetiae; assembly: GCF_030913485.1. Lineage (NCBI taxonomy): Eukaryota > Fungi > Ascomycota > Sordariomycetes > Glomerellales > Glomerellaceae > Colletotrichum > Colletotrichum godetiae. Next base: position 872,344 of record NW_026851263.1, read on the forward strand.
TGCAGTCTCAAGTTGACTCAAGGGATACCGTGTTGGAACCATATTGACAACCACTACCGTGGTTTCCTATGATAACGAGATCGTGAAGAGTCATCCCTCCCTGATAGAAATGTGAAATCGTGTAGAGACTATGAAGTCCAAGATAAGGGCGGAATTTACTGAGTGATAGAGTGTCAGACTGGAAAGGCTCCACAGGCCGTATGGCAGTCTGCTAGTCTTAAAGAAGCTAGATTCTTGGCCAAGCTTTCAGAGCGGGTCTGCATCAGTCCCAAGATGGCTAGTTTTATGGCCAAGACTTTAGACAAGCACGCTAGCACTTGGCATCTGGGGAATTGCGAATTTCGTCCACTTTCCACGGCATGTCTTCGCCCATTCATGTCCGTTCTCAAGATCGAAATATGCTTCTGCTTATCACCCCGATACATGCACAAGAGAAGCTCGTCTAGCAATATTCGATTGAACGAGTCTGTGCTCCTTTTGCTGAATACATCCAAGGACAGAAAGTATCGAAGTACTAGCACACGGGTTGAGAGGTAGCTTGAAGTATGTTTGACAAGCATTGGTTTCGCTTGATTTGCAACTATTGGAATTGATTTAAAGCAACATTCAAGGAGTGTACAAAACTTCAGTCTCTCTTCGAATCAGGCTCGGCCATGCTTTGGGGGTGATTCTCAGCTGTGCCATAAATGACGCGTCCAGCAATGTCTTCGACTTGCAAGTACGTTTGCCTTCCTTTGATGAACCAAAAGCCGATGCTGAACAGGAGAATAATGCCGAAAACAGCAATAGCATAGTTCATGTCAGGAATAGCTGGGTTGGGCTCGGCTGGGAAGAAGAAGAAAACGGTCGTTATCAGACAGTAAACAATCGATACCCAGTTAACGGCGGCTCCGTACCGACCAAGACGGAATTCCGCGGGTGGTAGTTTACTTCTCCCAACCGCCAGGAGCGTAAGAATGGGTATAGCGTAGGATATCGTGAGAGCAATAGTACTGACGCCGACGATGGCCTCCAGAACTGTATTGGAGAAAGTGTAAAGAAGACCCACGAGCCCGATAATGAATCCTTGTAACCAAAGAGCACGGACGGGTGCCTTCCATGTTTCGTCAACATGGGAGAAGTAGGAACTCCACGGGATGCCTCCGTCGCGAGCAAAGCCCCATGTGAGTCTAGACGCTGTCGTCACCACAGTGACCCCCTGGCCTAAGCCATTGATGATGAAGAGAGCAATTAGGACTGCTGCTCCTTGCAGCCCGACTGTACTTCTGACAAGATCCATGAATGGGAGGCCAGTTGTCGGGTCGAGAACCTGTTCGAGGTCTTGAATGGAGAAGAGACAGACAACCATGAATAGGAATCCAGTGGCAGCACCGCAAATGATGGAAGACCAGATGACCCGAGGGATGTTCTTCCGAGGTGCAGGTATCTCCTCCACAAGATGGATGGCGGCGTCGAAAGCAGTGAGTCCATAGGCGCTTTGGACAAGGCCCATGAACCATACTATCCCATCACTCCAACCTGTGCGATTGATCCAGGCCCCGAAAACAAACGATGGGGGTTGGAATTGGAGTCCGTCTTTGGTCCTCACAGATATAAGTAGAGCAAGGCCGAACACGAAAAATAACCCGGCAAACGTGATACCAACAAAGTTATTGAAAATTGGGAGGATTTTGTCCCTTCGACAAGAAACAACGTTCAAGAGGGTTAAAAGTGCTGTCGTGCCGAGATAGACCAGAAACTGGACCCACCCGGTTTGGGGTGCCGTCGCGGTTTCGTCAAAAAGCAAGTTCATTCCCAAGATGAACTCGGTCATGAAGGCTACGGTGGAAGCTGACAAGGTCCACCACCCAAAGGTGTTGATCCAGGCGCAGAGGTACGATGTAAAGCGACCAGCTGGAGTCGGCCAGAGCCGTGAGACCCAGTAGGCCTGGCCCATAGCGGTTGGCATGCTGCTGCACATCTCTCCTAGGGAAACGCCGATGCAAGTGTTGCAGAACGTGACCAAACATAGACCCCAGAGAATAGTGATGGGACCACCGTTGGTAAGGCCGCTGGCTAGACTTTGCGCAAAGACTGACCAAGTGCCCAGAACGACAAAGGCGAGGGACAGCATGCTCCATGTATCGAACTTGCGGATGAGTGCTTGCGAGTGACCAAGGTCGGCGAGATCGCTTGCATCCTGGGCTGCCTGATCCGACATGACTGGGGGCTTCAACGTAGGACCCTGCTCAGCATCCATATTGATGCTATAGACTGGGGTTTTCGTGAGGTTGTTAGCAATAGAGGTAGAGGCCGGGGAAGAGCTTGGCTGAAAAGTCGAGATTGTGACATTCTCTTGTGATGGTTGACGTGTCTCGACCACCGCTTAGCCTCACGGCAGAGCACGACTTCTTATAAACGTTTCCCCCCATTCTCGAGTCGGATCTTCCCCCTTTTTGGAGTCGATAAGACTTGGAGTGTATGACTAGTGCCGGCGTATAATGACAATTCTTTTGAGCCCAGAGATACGCACCATCCGGGTAGATTCATCTACTGGGGAGTAGTCGACCCGTTTTGCCGTTAACTCGGTGTTCCTCTGCCCCCACCAGCCGGCCCGGTCCCACTAGTCATTAACAACAACCTGACGAGTCTAACAACGTCCCCTTATCCCGGTCATCCCCGCGTGGATGAGAGATCTTGGTCGTAAATTTGATATGTCTTTGACTAAAAGTTGAGTAGACCGGCCAGAAAACGCCCCAGTGTAGTTCGTACCTTAGATGGCACGACATTTTACGTAAATGCGATTTGTGTATCGAGCGACTGTGAGTATAAGTACGGCCGTTGTCTTCTAGACAGTATCGGAACCCAGATTTTTCTCCCCTGCGGTAACATAACCAACCTGTCTCCAGACCTAACAGTATTTCTCACAACATGATCGAAGACACGGCTTCTCTTCCCGGGTATTCAATCTTCCGCCATGAAGAGGGCGACCAAGCTCCTGACTTGTCTAGGCAAGCAGTGACGCACCCTCTCGGTATGTCAAGGCCCAGTCTGAATCTTGACGCAAAGCAATGCCTGCATTCCTAGACTATCGCAGCAAGGCGTCAGCGCGGCAACGTCAACTAATACAACGGTATAGATCCGCTATCCATAGACGAAGTACGAGTTGCTGCCAAGCTTATTCGTGAGCACGGAAACGTTGGCGCGATCAAATTCAACTGCCTGACTCTGCGCGAACCTACTAAGAGCGAGTACGCACATTTTCGCGCCGAACAAGGCCCGCGACCCGATCGGCGTGCCTTTGCCATCATACTGGCAGAGCGTAGTTCCAGCAAGGTTGCTGAGGTCATTGTCAACCTGGCCAAAGGAAAGGTTGAGGCGTGGAAGGCTGTGTCCGAGGTTGCACCTACCTTGACTCTCGAAGACCTCGACGTCACGGAACGGATTGCCCGAATGAACCCGCAAATCATTGAGGTTTGCCGTGAGATTGGCATTACTGATATGTCCAAGGTATTTTTCGATGCCTGGGCTATTGGGTTTGACCGCCGCTGGGGGTTTGAACGTCGTCTCCAACAGGGGCTGCCCTACTACCGTAACTCGCCGGTGGACAATCAATACTCGCATCCCCTAGACTTTTCAGTGGTCGTGGACACCGAGACGGAAGAGGTTCTCGCTATTGACGTCCGGCATGTCAACGGAGAGCGTACCCAGGTCCCGCTGGAAGAACACAACTATCTACCAGAGTTTATCAAAGAGTCGTACGATGGCACCAGGCTCAGGCCTATCGACATTACCCAGCCGCAGGGCGTTTCATTCCGCATGCAGGGCAACGAGCTCTTCTGGGCAGGCTACAAGATGCATGTTGGTTTCAATTACCGGGAAGGTATCGTCATCTCAGACGTGCGAATCCACGACCAACAACAACAACGAGATCGTACACTGTTCAATCGCATTAGCGTTGTCGAAATGGTCGTCCCGTACGGCAACCCGGATCCGCCCCATCAGCGGAAGCACGCTTTCGACGTTGGCGAATACGGCAGCGGACTGATGACGAATTCGCTCAAACTTGGCTGTGATTGCAAGGGCGAAATCCACTATCTCGACGCAATGATGACGACGTCCAAAGGCGAACCTGCAATGATCAAAAATGCAATCTGCATCCACGAGGAGGATAATGGGCTTCTCTACAAGCATACGGACTTCCGTGATGGCAGTGTTATTTCGGCCCGTGATCGAAAGCTCATCATTTCCCAGATCATCACGGCGGCCAACTACGAGTATGCGTTCTACCATACCTTTACTCTCGACGGCACATATAAACTCGAGATCAAGCTCACGGGAATGTTGAATACGTATTGCATGCACCCATCTGAGTCGGCAGCTCCGTACGGCACCGAGGTTGCGCCTCGGCTGAATGCGCATAATCACCAGCATATCTTTTCATTGAGAATTGATCCCGAGATTGATGGGCGGGACAACTCTGTAATGCAAAGCGACGCGGTACCCTCAGACGCGCCCGTGGGATCACAGGAAAATCCGTTTGGCAATGGGTTCTACTGCAGAAAGACGCCATTACGCACTTCGGAGGAGGGCGGTTCAGTGTATTGCCACGAGACGAGTCGGACGTGGGATATCATCAATCCGAGCAGCATCAACCCTTCAGCGAAAAAGCCGGTTGGGTACAAGATCATCAACCCTAATTGCCCGCCTCTTTTGGCCAAACCGGGGAGCATGGTGTACAAACGGGCAGCGTTCGCTCGCAAAAGTCTCTGGGTCATCCCGTACAAGGACTACGAGCTCTTCCCAGCAGGGGACTATGTTTGCCAGTCTACGGGAGAGGAGCACCCGCATAACCAGACAGTTGTGGATTGGGTGGCGCGAAACGAGTCAATCGAGAACACAGATATCGTGTGCTATGTTCAGTTTGGTCTCACACACTTTCCTCGGACGGAAGACTTTCCGATCATGCCCGCGGAGCCGGTGAGCGTGATGCTGCGTGCCTCCAACTTTTTCGAGAAGAATCCAGGACTTTGGGTACCGCCGTCGTCGGTGTGTGTCGATCGGACGTCCAGGGATGCGTTCTGCGCCAATGAGGGGAAGCGTGGTTGCGCTCGGTTGTGAGGAGTGAACAGGTGGTAATACAGTGTGGGCGGAAGTTAGGAACTGGTACGCATAGACGCGGTGGAAGAACATGTTTGGATTGCTCGTATTTGAAGTTGCAGGAAAGCGCAGTGTGGATGAATGTCCTTTATTACTCACCCGAAGTTTCGTGTTTGGTGACGCTTCTAATGAGTGTCCGGTGAATCGCACAGACAGTGTGGGTAAGAAGAGTAGACGGAGATTGAGACCAGAGTTGCATGATGGGACACAGTGACAGATAGTAGTCGACGGCACGCACCCTCGGGCCTCATGTCGAGTCCGTCATCTAGGCGGTCTGCAGAAGATGCACAAGGTAGGTAGGACGGTATGGAAATAATGGTCCAATTGCCTTTGCCTCAAAAGTGATCGAAGCGGATGACGAGACAAACTGAGGTAAGGCGATGCTGTGACGGGTTGACGTGCTTATCTTCAATGAGTTGGCATCTCAGGGGTGTGTACTCCGTAAATGTGAACGGATACGTACTCCGTACTTCGTATGGGCATCGACGCATCGCTGAAAGATGGATCGTGACGTCCAACCCATCGGTTGCTTGGGTGTCAATGACTCAAGTAAGATCTGAACATGTGGATCCAGTGAGATGTTCCGCAGGAGAAGCCGCAGACTTCGCTGAGGTGACGATGGGAGATTACATGCGATGGTGATGAGAGGGATTCATTTACGTAGTACTTTGCATGTGTAACCCTTCGTTCCGCCATGCCGTGTACGGACAACGGACCCCTCATGCTCAAGGTATGATGATTTCGTACCTGAGGCAGCAGAGATTTCCCCTCTTCTCCATTGGATTCTGCCGTCTTCTCTCCGCTTCAAGGCAATGGAGCGAAGAGGGAAGGCAGGCACCTAAGTACCTTCCCAAGCTGTCCAGAGTAAGGTACGGAGGAATACAGATAGAGAGCGTTTGTTTACATTCAACGCGAGGTATCCATACAAGCAATGTTTTGACTGCTTGCCGCCAGGTGCCAGTATGTACCGTACAAGAAAAAAAAAACCCTTTTACGCCCAACGGTAAAGAGACAGCAGAAGCAGCCATTGAGAAGCCCCCACGTCTTGAACAGGAAAATCCTTAACAGGCCCGTTGGTCACACAATGGCAGGTCCCTGAGCGCCCAAGCTGTGACGGTGTGACCTCAGGCCAGACCCAAGTATCTCTGTGGGTTGTGGCCTGCCAGGAGGTACTTTCTTGGGCAAGCCGCCACTACACCCAATTGGAATAGCTCAGGTTGGCCCAACGGCCGGGCTGCCAATAATTTGGAGGGTCCAAAGCAGGGGTCCAGCCACTTAGAAAGCAGGTCGCTCATTTCCATCACCACATGAACAAGTGAAGCAGCAGGTGCAAAGCCAGTGACCCACGATAACGGCCCAAAAAAAAAAAAAAGGGAAGAGAACGGGATTGAGGTCACAGACGGTTAAAAAAAAAAAAAAAAAGGTAACCCTGGCCAGGCAGGTGCTGTGCTGTGCTGTGCAGAAAATCCCCTTGACCGCCTTTCTTTGTTTACCTTACCTTGCCTCACCTTTTACCGACAATTCCCTCCCGGCCTTGTTGCTGCTGCTGCTCCTCCTCCTCACCGTCGTCTCAATACCCAAAGAACCTGAAGGAAAGTCGACTCACCGACGTTCATGGGTCTTGCCTGCATTGCGCCTTTCCCCCAAATCTTCAACCATTAACCAATCTTATCCCACCACCTACCTGCCCGTCATTCTACCTTCCCTCGACTGAACCGACAACAGGCCCCCCCCTTCCCTTTAGTTCAGTCTGACGAGAATTCTCCATCATGGGCAACGTTGTCTCAGTATTTTCACCCGGCAACGGTCACCAGCTTGAGGGGTCCGCTGCAGAGCTCGAGCAGAAGCTGGCCGACCGTGAGGAGACCATCACTGTCCTCGAGGAGGACCTCTCAAAGAAGGAGAAGCAGTACAACTCCCTTTCCGAGGAGGCCGAAGACCTGCGCAAAAAGATTCAGGACCTCGACTCCCAATTGACCTCGTCCAAGCAAGAGGACAAGTCTCGCATCGCCACTCTCGAGTCCGAGCTCGCTACGAGCAACGACAAGATCAACCACCACCTTCAGGCCAACGGCGACGCCAATACCCAGCGCGCCCAAGAGCTCGATACCGCAAACAAGAAGCTTGCTGCTCTCCAGGATCAGCTTGACAAGGTCCAGCAGGAGAAGAAGGCTCTCGAGGATGATCTTGCCGCCGTGAAAGAGCAGCTGGCCGAGGCCAAGAAGGAGCGCGAGACCCTCGAGGTCTCCCTCCGCGACGAGCTCAAGGCCCTCCAAGAACGCCTGACCGATGCCGACCAGGCCCGATTTACCCTGCAGGAGACCCTCGACAAGATCAAGGCCGAGGCCGAGTCCGCGACCAAGTCCCTTGGCGAGAAGGCGGCCGCCGTTACCACCCTCGAGGGCAAACTTTCCGACCTCGAGGACCAGCACTCCAAACTCAAGTCCGATACCGAAGCCGAGCTCGCCGCTGCCGGCAGCAAATATACCGCCCTTCAGCAGGCTCTCGACAAGCTGAAAGCCGACACCGATTCCGACCTTGCCGTTGCTAAGAAGGAGTTGAGCGATGCCCAAGAAAAGTTTACCGCCCTCCAGCAATCTCACGACGATCTCCAAAGCGGCTCCAGCGCCAACGTATCCGCCGCCCAGAAGGATCTCACCGATGCCCAAGATAAGCTTGCCGTCCTCCAGCAGACCCTTGACCAGCGCAAGACTGAGGCTGATGCGGACCTCGAGGCCGCCAAGAAGGAGCTGCTCGAAGCCCAGACCAAATTCACCGAACTTGAGGATAACCACAACAAGCTCAAGGTCGGTTCCGAGGAGCAGGTCGCCGCCACCAAGAAGGAGCTTGCCGAAGCGCAGGGGAAGGTTGCCGGCCTTCAGCAGACTCTCGATGGCCTCAAGTCCGATTCCGCATCCGTCTTGTCGTCCACCCAGAAGGAGCTCGCCGACGCTCAGGAGAAGCTCACTGCCCTCCAGCAGACCAACGACAAGATCAAGGCCGAGGCGGACGCAGAGCTGGCGGCTGCCAAGAGCTCCCTCGTCGAGACCGAAGACAAGTACGCCAAGTTGCAGGAGTCTAGCAAGGCAGAGCTTGAGTCTGCCAAGAAGACCGTTGCCGAGTGGGAGGACAAATACAACAAGCTGGAGCAGTCGTACAAGGAAGCTCAGTCCGCCTCTGGTACGGAGCTTGAGTCTGCAAAGAAGACCCTGGCTGAGTCCGAAGAGAAGTACACCAAGTTGCAGGGTGCCCACGATGCCGAGCTTGCTGTTGCCAAAAAAAGCGTCTCCGACTGGGAGGAGAAGTACACCACCTTGGAAAAGACTCAGACGGAATCGCAGTCGGCTGCCAGCGCTCAGCTGGAATCTGTAAAGAAGAGCTTGGCGGAGTCTGAGGAAAAGTACAAGACGTTGCAGGAGGCACAAGCACAGACCCAGTCGGAATCTAGTGCAGAGTTGGAGGCGGCCAAAAAGAGTGTCGCAGAGTGGGAGGAGAAGTTCAACACCCTCAAGCAGACACAGGAGAAGGCTCAGTCGGAGAGCAGCGCTGAAGTTGACGCCGCCAAGAAGACGGTTGCCGAGTGGGAGGAGAAGTACGCCGCCTTGCAGCAGGCCCAAGAGAAGGCTGCCTCTGACTCCAGTGCTGAGGTTGATGCCGCAAAGAAGAGCGTCGCGGAGTGGGAGGAGAAGTTCAACGCCCTCAAGCAGACACAGGAGAAGGCCCAAGCCGAGTCCAGCGCTGAAGTTGAGACCGCGAAGAAGAGTGGTGCGGAATGGGAGGAAAAGTACAAGGTCCTCCAGGAGACTCACGACAAGGCACAGTCCGATGCCGGAGTTGAGCTCGCTTCAGTCAAGCAGAGCTTGGCTGATGCCGAGACCAAGCACAAGTCGGAGCAAGAGTCCCACGAGAAGGCCAAGGCCGAGTTCGAGTCGGAGCACACTACCACCAAGAAGTCTCTCTCCGATCTCGAAGAGAAGCATATCTCCCTGCAGCAAACTCACGATAAGACAAAGACCGACTCCGCCGAGGAGTCCGCGCGCCTGACCAAGGAGCTGGCAGACTTGCAGACCAAGTACGCCGACCTCGAAAAGTCTAGCGAGAGCGTCAAGAAGAACGCATCTACCGAGCTGGAGGGCGTCAAGAAGGACGCTGCCAGCTGGCAGGAGAAGGCCGAGAAGTCGACCTCTGCTGTCGAAGCTTTGACCAAGGACCTTGAGGCCTCGAAGAAGGATCTGGCTGCCGCGGAGGCGAAGCACGCCGCCGAGCTGCAGAAGCTGCGTGAGGAGCTCACAAAGGCTGCCAGCGTCAACGGCGACAAGCCTGCCGCTGAGCCTGCAGTGGAGGAGGCGAAGCCCAAGGAGGAGGCCGTTGCTGCATAAGTGTGACTGGAATTCGATGATGACTGGGAAGATCTGTGTACAAAGGTGAAGGGCGAAGTCGACCAGGGGAAGGACATACACCAAACCGAGATACCAAACAAGAGTGCCATGAAGTTGTACTTAATAAACTAATCCCCCAAGAACTAGATACGAATCATGACGCGTGAATTGATTTACTTTGCCTCTTCCTGAACCCAAGTAGACTCAAGTGCGCTCGAGACTCATGATGTACGTGATCACATGCTGGCTCTGTCGTCACCCTAGTCATGTGTCTTTTATAGCCTCAGACTGCCTTGCCCACAATCTAGCCGACGGCAATACCGGCAGTGAGTATCCCGCCAATTGTTCCGGTGAGCCTCAAGCATCACAGTCGTGTCTAGGTATTGGAGGTATGAAGACTGACATCAGGTCCTGTTTTGTTCAATCATCCGTACCAGAAAAGCATTCGCTGTGGAATATAATGACTAAACCGGAAAACGGATTTCCTTTGACTGTGCAGGGCATTTGTATTCGTACCCGTGGCCCTATGGCAGCTCAAACACCCCTGGGTCAGAAGAGAAGGACGTTGATCCCCGCATCTCCTTACTGACCATTGGCGATGTGTCCTCATCGAACTGCCTCTGATTGATTGGACGTTGACACTTTGACAGTTGGCGAGTTGATGTCAGTCCGGAACCGAGCCCATCATCTCGAAAACTCGAGCTTGCCCAGGCTCTTGCTGAGGCACTACATCATCTCTGGTTTGTGATATCTGGCCTCCCCGGAGAGAATATTGAGATGTGGCTTGCGCAAGCGGGTGAGGAGGTCTTTCCCGATTGTCGTAAGGATCATGGGTCTTTGATCGCAATGACTGCTGTTCATACGCGAAGTCCGGAATGACTGTCTGCTCATCTAGCCGACGGAGTTGAGACGGAGAGGTGGGACGCCTGGTGGCAGCGTCGTTGCGAATCCCGGGACTATATGCACGGAAGCGGCCATTCAAGACGACGTGTTGACCGAATTGAGCATCTGGAGGAATGAAGCTAGGAGATGTAACTTTGGAGTCGTTCGTTGTATCTGATGGTGATGTATTTGGAGTGCTGGACTGGTAGGAAGCCTTGTGTCTATGCTGGCCTAACAGCGGAAAAGACGGCGATGACCACGCGCGGAATTGACGCATCAAAGACGGCGCAGGTGTGGGATTTGAGGATGTAGTTGAAATGCTTCGTGATGATATCGCGTGGCGAACCATCCCTGGAATAAACAGACTATCCATATCTCGACGATGAAGCTCCTCCGATTGATGTTGGTTGCGGAATACCAATGGCCGTTGCTCATGAACTCTATTTTCCAGAGACATTGCCAAAGTAGACCGGTTCCCCAATGTGGTCTCCGAGTTGGAGAAGTCAGGCGTTCCGCGCAAAGACGATAGAGGAGACACCACAGAGGCTGGTGTATACAGATGATCAGCGCCGGGGGGCCATGGTGACATGGTAGTAGGTGCTCTCATCGCAGGTGGCGTTGATGATAATATTGGTGTCATATTTGCGGAATCCCCGATCAAAAGTGACATTCTGTCTCCATCCGACGAATCTAGGCCGTCACTTCCTGTCTTTTCATATTCAGGTTCGCTCGGCGCATCGCGTGTTTGGTCGAGGAGGTGCTCGGGGATATCGATTGTTGATAATGAGGGAGAGAGAAAATCAGTGGGGAGTTTGGGACAGTCTCGAGGTATCAATGAAGGAGACGGGGTCGAGGATACGGTAAAGGGCCCCAAGGGTACAGCAAAGAGGGTCTGGCTGGCTGTTGAGTCGTGTGGTTGGCTTTGCTCGGGAGGTTTGATATCGCTTGGGTAAGCTGGAGATGAGTTCGCGGATCCTAAGCCAAGGTCAATGATGATGCCGAATTTTCGAAGACGTCTAGTACCTGAAATATTGGCCTTCCCGATCAAGTCTTCCAAGAGTGCAACGTTATCAAACAACATCGTCGTTTTCTTCCCACCATCATCGTCGCCTTTGCTAACACTTTCAGGCGAGGGTGCAAGCAGCGCAATTTGTCGCAGGAAGTTCAATTCTGCTCGAACGGGAGCGTGGTACCGACTGATGACCGGTCTTTGTGCTTTGAACTGGGCGGAGTGGAGTAGAATCCAGGACAACCTGCTCCTGAACGGGTTCCTCCCATTGTTCAACCGAGGACGACTCTTTTCCACGATTTCACAGACCTCAACTAGGCTCTTGTGGGTTGTTGCGACGATGCTGTTGGCGCGTTCGAGAACTTTGGGACGTCTCTGACGAAGGGGCAGCAACTCGTTGCGGATTTCGATAAGATATTGCAAGTCAGTATGGCAGGTACGTACAAGTTTCAAGCTGTTTTTGACTTCTAGTGGGACTTGATCTAGTTCAATACCAAAGAGTACGATGTGGTAAGTTGCATGTAGAGCGTTGAGAGGATCCATGGACAAATACTAGTGCTCCTAACATTGCATGCGTTCAAACAACTGTCGCATCAAGAAATTGTTGCCTGGATGACACCGAGAACATCGATTCAGCCCGGAAGCGGGGATCGTGGAGAACGAAAAGTTCCGACAACTCTGATCTACAACGCAGACGGTAGTCTCTCCTCGTGGAGTTTCATGTGTGTAGACGACGATGAGAATGTGCCCGGCAAGACTCGACGTCAGTTCTTATAGATATTTCTCGACGACGAAACCTTGGCAGCGGCGCAGAAGCAAGGCCTTGAAAATGTTCCTCGTAGCACTTTGGACGCGCAAAGATTCATCACGGACTACTTGAGACAGGTATATCTACACACCGAAGAGAGTATAGAAACTCAGTGCGGTCGACGTCATTTTGGTGGTTGGGCGAGCACGGCAGTGACTGTTTTAAGTCAACGCACCTACTTTTGGCCCCCCCCCCCCCCCCCCTCCCCCCCCCATTTGAGTCTACCGAAAGCATTATCTTCACTTCTTATTCGCGATGTTTGCTAAGAGATGCAGGACACAACCGCCGATGCAAACGCGTAAACTACAATGCTACGTACCAGAACTCAGGAATGGTGCTAGTGCGTCACCATGCGAGTAATTAGTTGCCTGCAACCTCGAGGAATGACCCTAATGTAGTATGGTCGAAGATTGATCGCCGGTGGGAGCTGGGAATAGGGGAATTTGTGGTCCTTCGAGGAATGCCATATCTGGCAATTGATCAGCAGCCCAAGTCATCCTGCGAGAATGCTGAAGGGGGATGATCGCTTACATTGCCGTCAATGGCGGTTCTTCTGGCTTTTAGCACAGTTTTTGTCGTGTTAGACAGCCGAAGTTCCAGATAGCAATGGCAGCTATTTCGTGGAATGAACCAAATTAGGTATCGTTTACTAATCCATCTATAGCCTTGGTACGTCTCTGCTTCTTTAATACCGAGTCTTTTAGCATCGGCCTCTTTTGTTGCCATGTTATAAAATCCTTGGCTCCCAGCCAACACTATACTCATCGTATCATATCATATTCATTATCCTTTTCAGACGACAGAAAAGAAGCCCTAGTGTATATACAACCCGCAACTTCGCATATCAATATCAACCATGGGCAACATCCAGCTAGACTCGACCAGTTTCCCCACTGTGAACGCCAATCATGGTGCTGCACCCCCTCCATGTTCCGCGGTTAATCCCGACGAAGTCTCAAAGTTATCAATGGAATCGACAACTTCTAGCTCAATTTCTTTGAGTTCGCGATCTTCGTCAGCACTCTCTGTGGCTATGATGTCTTTACATTCCTCTGACCGAGATGAGGATTGTGAGGTCGTGCCCAAAACAAGCTGGATACCTCGACAGCTCAGCAACCCTAAGCGCTCGTGGGGTCTACTCCAAGTAAGTATAGTTCCTCTCACCTATATGAAAGCTGTGCCCTGCATGATGCTGAAGACTCAAGAAACCAGTTGTTATCCCCATAGTAGATTTTGCTCGCCCTCTCAAAGTTCCACTGCCTTTCATGAGAGCATACAGCCAGGGTCTACGGGCTCACGAAACTTACGAAGAAGACTTCGTCGCATTTCTGGACAATTTGACTGTAGCTCAAGGACCGCCTGCTCCTTTGACGATGCTAAACACGGCCAGTAGCATTGTAGGGCTCATGTAAGCCGTGTCCATGACTCCCTCATGGTAGTATGAATGACGTTAACACTCCTAGACCCAATCATTGGGCGCAACTGGCAGGAGGCATAGCGAATGTGACTGCTGGGCTGGGGACAGCTGCCATACGAATAATTCGGACGAAGATATTCTTGGACGAAGCCAACCGTGACTATTTCGAGCCTAGGGGCCTCAGAGCGTCGATATGTAAATCCAAAAGTCTGGCTGCCAAGTTGGGCTGTGGTGAGCAGCTCCCCGAGCTCTCGTAAGTTTTTCTGCAATCAGACCAACGGTTATATCATTCTGACCATGTTCATGCATAGACTCATCACACCAGAGACATATGAAATGAGTTTACAAGACCGCCGAATGCGGACTCTTGAGCCATACATCGCTCCTCTCACCTTTGAAGTTCCACCTCCCAGCAGAGAGCGAAACCTTGTTGACAGAATGACCGAAAAACAAATTGAGCGGGCGGTCAAGAAAAATGACAAGCAGAGGGAAAAGAAACAAGGCAAAGTCAGAGAAAGCCACCAAGACCAGCCGCGCGATGAATCTAAATATGTTGAAAACTTAGATGGCAGCATCAATGACAAAAAGGTACTGAAGATGGAAGAGCGGTACAACAAAAGCCAACGAAAGATGGAAAAGGCCGAGAGGAAGGCGACCGAGGAGGTAAAAGGGATAGGGCCATTGGATTCCAAAGAAATTAAGAGGAAGGAAGAGAAGAAAATTAGGAAAGCCGAGAAAAAGTGTCAGAGACTGGACGGGCACGAGGAAAAGGCTATTTCAAAAGCTGCAGAGAAAAGGAACAAGAGTCATGAAAAAGACAAGAAGAAGGCAGGGAAGATTGAGTTTTTATTGATAGAGTCTTGGACGGATTATAATGATTGAGGCAATAGCAAGCAATCCCCCTACGGCCGATGAACTGAATATCATCCAGACCATCATTTCGAGTAGTCACGTATCAGCCTATCTGACGTGATGTTTGAAACAGGGTTCAAGCAGAGCACGTGTCGAGCCATGGCCCATCTACCAGTAGAGCCGGCTGAAATGTGTTTGAGCTGGAACATGAGCCACAGCCCAACAACTTCGTCCGACTTTCCAACAGCCTCATAAGCCATTCTGATTGGAAACAGGACTGAAGAAGTTGCAATATCTCGCAATTTATCGAGGTGGTAGTCCACACTGCGACATATATGAATGCCAGATTCATGTATCCTGACTGGTATGGGCTCACGCTCGATCCCATGATCTATTAAATCTCGTAGCGCAAGCCGCAGACTGTGGATCAGGAGTAGTAGTAAGATCAAGGCCCCGTGAAATAGAGTTGAGATACTGGCATTATAAAGACTGTGATACATTAGAACGGTGTTCCAGACTGGTCCACAGGACCCTCCGTATCCAGAGCGCACTGGTGTAGTAGCGGTCGGCGCTGGAACGAGGTCATACCGATCCAACTCGGTTGACGACCAGCATTTCTCCCATGTCTCGAGGTCGTTTAGAACCCTTTGTGCCATTTCCAGAAGAGACAGTAGCGATATTTTGCAAGGGGGCCCGTCCGTTTGACCGAAAATCTTCTCTCGCAGAACAAAGAGTTCGGGACAGTCTGCAACGACGTCAAGAAGCAGTTGAAGTGGGTTCTTCCGTTCGGGGTTTTGCACCCATGGAAGACCTTTCCATAAAGCCCCTGAAAGAATTGTACTTTTGCGGGTGACAAGAGCAGCAAATATCATTGACGGCCGAGCCTTCTCCAACAGTACCAAGCATGGCAGTGGCTGCATGGATTTCGGTCCTCGAAAGTCGAGAAGCCTTTCAAGGCCCCGCGCATGTTCTATCCACCCGTCTTCACGGTTTCCAGCGATCATCTTGACACACAGCAGTTAGCCTCAAGATCTAGAACCATCGATTTACATCATGTTTTGGAGTCAAGCGCTGCAAGAGTCAGGATCACTCACCTCGAAAACAGCCATGACAATGATGGCCTCTAAAACATCGAAAGATCGACTTTCTTTGGGGTCGCTTAGCGCCCTGTTGAGAGCCTTGAGCGCAGTACCATATCTGTGAAGACCATGTTGCAAAACTTGTGGCTCTTTCTGATCGATGCCGAAAATGGTAGTAGAAAGTGCGATAAAGCACTGGTTGGTCAATGTCCGATTCGTGCCAGGTTTTACCACAACCTCCTCGCTCTCATGCAGCAGGTGATTCATCGCGTACGAGGCGTAAACATCGTCCATAGACCATGGTGTCACGTATGGTCTTGCAATTCGTATTGGAATAACCCCGTGCCTCCGTGGCGTTATAGCCAAATGCGCCGTGGTCTTCAACCCTGTGATCGATGCCGCTCGAGACATGTCACTGATGTCAGTGGGATCGTGGGTGGTTCTGTGTCCATTGTATTGAATGAAGCTGAGGCCGCGGCAGCCCCCGCATTTCAAATGCGCCTTGACGCATCGTGCGCACTCGGGCGCGGCAAGATCTGAGTCGAGTGACTTGGATTAGAGGATTGACTGGTGAGCCAGCTACAGTGGAGAGGATGGCCTTACCACACTTGACGCGCCGACGCCGACAATGGTCACAAGCTTTACTTCTCCCTCCCACTCCGACCATGTCGTCTCCGTGCTGAATAATGTACCACTGCGTCGCAAGTCAGCTTCTGGTAGATTTCGTAAAGTAGGCGATTGGAGGTGGGTGCTGTGACGTGACGTACGCGTGTCAACACGCAGATTGCATCATGTCCTTCGGCTAGCTTATCTTATTCCTGAACCTCACGCTACGACAAAAGCGGCTAAGACACCTACATAGACTAGGTATGCTGTTCAATTAGTTGTTAACCCATCGACTGCCATGAATCATAAGGGTGCACCTCACAATAGCGCCAGTGGAACCACTGGCGGGATCTGGTAAGGCTATGGAGGTAAAGCGCACAAGACAGAGCAACCTCAATCATATAACAAGGTGCGAGCTGTTAATGATAAGTGCTCTCTAACCCAAGTCCACCTGATGATAATCCTGGGACAATGTATGCTGTCATCGGGAACTAAACCAAGGAACGCAACAACTAGGGAGAGTGTAATGTTCAACGGAAGCCTCTTTTGTCAATCCTCTGAAGTGCTCTTGCGAAAACTCATATTGCAACTGTGTAAATACTATTAAGAGTGTAATCTGAGGACAGGTACGGAGTACGCAAGAATTGACATGCTCAAAGAGGTGAGGAGTATTGTCAGGGGATAGGTGTTAAAAGCTCTAGCCAGCCGGCAATCCTCAGCCAACGGCCGACAACACCTTGCCAAACTTCGTCGCGGCAAGTTCCTGTCAATGCGCACTGCCAAGCAGCGCAAGTTCACAATTGATGGGGAGAAGGGTAGTGGTGAAGTCTAATTGTCACTTTCGGGACAATCTTCGCGGAAATCTTTGGCAAGGTTTCAACCTACCTTAGCTAGCATGCTGCCTATCTTACGTTGTCGCCGGCAGTGCTGGGCAGCAAAACCACACGGAATCCCTCCCCTCATAAGAGAATCGCCTAATTTATTCGGCTCAATTGCCGTCGGCCAAGCTTTGTGTTCTTATTTCTTCATCCTACTTCGACTTTCACTTACGGATACGCTATTAAGTTCTGTCATTCGTTACCTCCTTTAACTACCATGGAGAAGCGGAGGACTCGCACTGCTAATCCATGCGATGGATGTTCCCTACGGCGGGTACGATGCCGCATGGAAGGTGATCCGCCTTGCCTTGAGTGTCAAAAACACTCTGTAGAGTGTACCTTTCTACGAGTTCCTCGCAAGCGAGGTCCCAAAGGGCCTCGCCAATGTACTTCTGAAAAAGTGGCACACTATCAAAACGAAATCCGGCAATCTCAAAGTCTTTGTTCCATCTCACAAGACCCTGTAAGCCCCGTTGTTGAGAACGAGAGCGACCAGATGCCCCTGTGTCTATACATTGAGTACTTAGACAAGTTCCGAGAATCTCTCACCTGCGTCTGGCCTATACTTCATGTCGAAAATTTGAAATCCCGACTGCTAGTCCATAATTCTCTGGATGATCACAGTGCCTGGGCACTGGCTGGCGCTGTCTGTGCCACGGTTATTGCCCAGCTGCGACTCTCCCAGATACGGCTGGCAAAACAAGACACGGCAACTACAGACCTCAGCTCCGTCGCCGAGAGCTTTGCCCGTCATGCTCAGCGCTTGCGAGATCAATTCATATACCGGGAAAACTTCTCAACCGAATCTTTATTGACAGCCTTTTTCCTACACATCTACTTCACCATCACTGAGCGCACCCGAACCGCTATACTGTACTTGCATGAGACGATTGCACAGCTACACCTTCAAGATTTGCACCTTACCGAAACATTAGCCAACCTGCCGGACGAGCAGAAGGAATTGGTACTCCGCATCTACTGGCTAGTATTCGTTTCAGAAAAGTAAGTGAAACCTTTGCATATTTTAGGCTTGCCGTTATGTTTATTTCCCATAATGAGCAAATTTGATCTGACATCCTGTCAAGGACCTTTTGCGTACAAAATTGCTTTCCGACATCACTTTCACCGATTCAAGCTTGGCCATCTTCGGAATATCACATTCCGGGTGTTGGGGATCTTGATGCATCGTTTCAACTACTTGCACAGCTGTTCACGTTGCTTGATAACAACATCATCATGGCAGGGGATAGAAGAGGGGCGTACATGGATGCAAAAAGTGTGGACCACCTTCAGTATGCCCTGTCAGCTATGGACAACGTTGCAGCTGTGGCGCCTAGACTCCCGGAAACACAGCGCGTAAACGTCTTGATGACGGGAAACTGGATTCAAATCCTTTGGTGGCAATATGCGCTTCGGCATGTCCAAATGTCCAGCCGCGGAGAAAGTGAGGCCGCATTCTCATTATTGGAACCTGCATCAGTGGCCCAGAAAGCAATGCAGCTTTTCGCGTCTGTCTCTAGAGACTCGATCACCACTCACGGGTATGGCATGGTATGTAAATTACAGAAACGCAGGCGACATAAGTCAAGCCAAGGTCTAACGCGGTAGGCGGTGGCTACTATAGGAGCTCAAGGTTTTCCGTATCACGGACGCACTGGTTGACCTGCTGGCCTGCAACAGATACCTACTCGATTCCACTCGGGTTAAAGACGGAAGGATGGTAGTGGGTCCGAGAGATGTGCTTTACGCTCTTCAAAACACATTGCATCTCATAGGAGGCCCAGAATCTCTCTTATATAAGAGACTTTTGAATATGATGGCGGAGGTTGCGCTTCCTGTTCCTCACGTCCCAGAGATTGTCTATTCATATCGGTATGAAAACGCCAATGTGCGAAAGGAGAGGGATCACGGCAAGGGATATCAATAGATTTTCGATAAGCGTAACTTACTAAGAGCCCAACTTCGCTATAAAAGAAATCAACCAAAGCAATTGATTCTATCAAATTAGAAGTTCAAGCCGAGCCTCGAAGCCATAACCGCCAGGACCACCCCAAGGGTTAGGGTTAGGGTTAGGGTTAGGGTTAGGGTTAGGGTTAGGGTTAGGGTTAGGGTTAGGGGGTTAGGGTTAGGGTTAGGGTTAGGGTTTTAGGGGTTTTTTATTCTCCCTCCCCCTTTTTTTTTTTTTTTTTTTTT